>NC_086444.1:564201045-564501670 GCF_028390025.1 Pseudophryne corroboree
AACTGGGGGTGCGAGGAAAAGGCTCAGAATTCCGAGCCCACCCGCTGGCGGTGATGCAGGGCAGTCTGGAGCGACTGCTGATGCTGACATCTGGTCCGGACTGAAGGACCTGACAACGATTACGGACATGTCTTCTACTGTCACTGCATATGATTCTCTCCCCATTGAAAGAATGGTGGAGGATTATATGAGTGACCGCATTCAAGTAGGCACGTCAGACAGTCCGTACTTATACTGGCAGGAAAAAGAGGCAATTTGGAGGCCCTTGCACAAACTGGCTTTATTCTACCTAAGTTGCCCTCCCACAAGTGTGTACTCCGAAAGAGTGTTTAGTGCCGCCGCTCACCTTGTCAGCAATCGGCGTACGAGGTTACATCCAGAAAATGTGGAGAAGATGATGTTCATTAAAATGAATTATAATCAATTCCTCCGTGGAGACATTGACCAGCAGCAATTGCCTCCACAAAGTACACAGGGAGCTGAGATTGTGGATTCCAGTGGGGACGAATTGATAATATGTGAGGAGGGGGATGTACACGGTGATATATCGGAGGATGATGATGAGGTGGACATCTTGCCTCTGTAGAGCCAGTTTGTGCAAGGAGAGATTAATTGCTTCTTTTTTGGTGGGGGTCCAAACCAACCCGTCATTTCAGTCACAGTCGTGTGGCAGACCCTGTCACTGAAATGATGGGTTGGTTAAAGTGTGCATGTCCTGTTTATACAACATAAGGGTGGATGGGAGGGCCCAAGAACAATTCCATCTTGCACCTCTTTTTTCTTTCATTTTTCTTTGCGTCATGTGCTGTTTGGGGGGTGTTTTTTGGAAGGGCCATCCTGCGTGACACTGCAGTGCCACTCCTAGATGGGCCAGGTGTTTGTGTCGGCCACTAGGGTCGCTTAGCTTACTCACACAGCTACCTCATTGCGCCTCTTTTTTTCTTTGCGTCATGTGCTGTTTGGGGAGTGTTTTTTGGAAGGGCCATCCTGCGTGACACTGCAGTGCCACTCCTAGATGGGCCAGGTGTTTGTGTCGGCCACTAGGGTCGCTTAGCTTACTCACACAGCTACCTCATTGCGCCTCTTTTTTTCTTTGCGTCATGTGCTGTTTGGGGAGTGTTTTTTGGAAGGGCCATCCTGCGTGACACTGCAGTGCCACTCCTAGATGGGCCAGGTGTTTGTGTCGGCCACTAGGGTCGCTTAGCTTACTCACACAGCTACCTCATTGCGCCTCTTTTTTTCTTTGCGTCATGTGCTGTTTGAGGAGTGTTTTTTGGAAGGGCCATCCTGCCTGACACTGCAGTGCCACTCCTAGATGGGCCAGGTGTTTGTGTCGGCCACTAGGGTCGCTTAGCTTACTCACACAGCTACCTCATTGCGCCTCTTTTTTTCTTTGCGTCATGTGCTGTTTGGGGAGTGTTTTTTGGAAGGGCCATCCTGCGTGACACTGCAGTGCCACTCCTAGATGGGCCAGGTGTTTGTGTCGGCCACTTGGGTCGCTTAGCTTAGCCATCCAGCGACCTCGGTGCAAATTTTAGGACTAAAAATAATATTGTGAGGTGTGAGGTGTTCAGAATAGACTGAAAATGAGTGGAAATTATGGTTATTGAGGTTAATAATACTTTGGGATCAAAATGAACCCCAAATTCTATGATTTAAGCTGTTTTTTAGGGTTTTTTGAAAAAAACACCCGAATCCAAAACACACCCGAATCCGACAAAAAAAATTCGGTGAGGTTTTGCCAAAACGCGTTCGAACCCAAAACACGGCCGCGGAACCGAACCCAAAACCAAAACACAAAACCCGAAAAATTTCCGGTGCTCATCACTACTGGTCACTACATAATTTGTGCTGTGATTGGTTGCCACTGTAGTCACATGACACCACGTGGGATTGTAAATCATTACTAGCTGCCTGAAGAAACAAACCAAAGAAAAATGGTAAATACAGAGAACAGGGGCTTACACACGGAGAGATGTATGCTTACTTTCTAAGCAATCTAACTAGGTTGCTTATAAATTAAGCACGGATTTCTCCATGTGCATGCCCCACAGTGATAGCAATGCGCAGCCCCGCACGTCGCTATCGCCGGTTCTAGATTGGCCTGCATGCACAATCTAGTTAGATCGCTCCCCTCACCGTTGGGTGAAGTGAGCGTCGCCCCCCCCCCCTCCCTCGCTCAGCACACATCGCGCTGTGTGCGGAGCGGGGGGACAGATGTGTGCTGAGTGTTCTGTGATAGATTGCTCAGCATAAATCTCCCTCTGTGTACCCCCCTAACCTACTTATAGGTATCCTCAGTGATTTATGTTTAAATATCAAAACATTTTTTTCATGTGATTGCTGCTGTAAATAGTTTGTGCTGTAACTGCGATCTTCCAGTAAAATGTTACTACTCAATTGATTGTGCGTTTGTTAATGTATATATAATTAATCATATTGTGTAAGATGCCATAAGCCCTATCATTACTTAAGTTACATGATGACTTGTGCTTTACTGGAAACTATCAACCATCTACATTATAGCGTTTTCCATATTTATACTATATTAAATGGTTATGATAAGTAGGAAAGACAAAGTAGTGGCAACTCATAATGAGCTACACTCTTGCAGGGCGTTCATACCTGACTGTACCTGTTAACTATGTTTACAATGTAACATGATGTAATCATTGTCATAGAAAATACTACATTATGAAATAAATAAGCAATGTAACTTTAAGACATACTGGGCAGAATGTACTAACATACATCGCCTATCATCGCAGCAAAGCTAATCGCTTATGCACTAACATATCCCCACAACCTCCTCCTCCCCCGCAACACAGCCATTTGCCAGAAGGACAAATGGCTGTGTTGCGGGGGAGGAGGAGGTTGGGGGATTGTGGAGCGCAGCTGGAGGCTGACGTGATACGGTAAGAAGACATAAAAAGACACCCCCCTCCCCCCCACATTGATACGCGTGTGGGTGGCCGGGGGTCAGTACATTTGAAAATGCTGTAAAACCTCCAAAAATGGGGGTTTTAATGCATTTTTCCTTTAGTACATCCCGCCCCCTGAAATGCACATGACCTGTACAATACAGGAAAATTGTATTATAGTCCTAGAAATGCAGTTCCACCATTACTTACCTTGTTCCCACAGATTTAGGTTTACAAAAATCACTACTGTAGGAAGCACAATTTAGATCATAATGAAAATATTTATCCTGTACTAAGAACCCCTGTATTTGACCTTTCAGAGGACTGAAGTATCAAAATATTTAGGAGCGGGCAAATAGATATCTGCACGAACATATACCCTCAGAGCAGAATATAAAATAGGCTAAAGATATATTCTGTTCATTCATTTGGTGTTTTGGGAGAGACACTTCTGGATATAGTAACCATAGGGCAGCCTCTTTTTTACATAGCTGCGTAGATTGTGGGAATACAGGAAATATTTTGCTTTCGTTGTATATACCCTCAGAGCCACACAATTGATTGCTTTAGAAAGAGTATTTGTAATGAGGCATTTTCAAAAATGTTCATTTAAAAGTTAAATTAATCAGACTAAGAAATACAAAGTTGAGTCAGTTGATTGCAATTGCAACCAACACACTTAATTCAACTACAAATCAGACACGTATTATTGACATTGGATACCGGCAGTCGAAATACTGACGGCAGAATCCTGACACTACTCTGAATGACTGGCCGGGATCCTGGCATTAATCACTATTCCAGCGCAACCTCCAGGATCCCAAAGGAGGATATGCTGGGCTGGCGAATGGGGTGGGGGTGGGGGGGGGTTAGGTTTAGGCTATGTGGGGGGGATAGGGGGTTAGAGTTAGGCTGTGGGGAGGGGGACTTAGGGTTAGGCACCCCCAAGGAGGGTCAGGGCTAGGTTTAGGTTGCAGGAACGGGTGGTTAGATTAAAGGTGCCCATACACTAGACGACCTGTAAGCGGTGCATTCTCGATAACGATTTCCCTTGAACTCCCCTACCAGTCCTAGGTAATCTATATAGTACAGTACACATAAGATATATTTTAAGATCTGGGAGTGGCTACATCCAGGAGCATGCTGTCATTGAAGATAGCTTTAGATCTTCCCTGCAGCACCCTTCGGGCCCGGTGGCGACTGTTATATTCCCCCTTGGGTGGTGGCGTGGACAACCAACTGAGTGGGTATACCAGGCTTGGGTCGGGACTCTGACCTACGCCATTTCCCGGCTGTCGAGATTCCGGCGTCGGTATTCTGACCACCGGGTTCCCATCAGCCGGTAATTTTATCGTATACCTCTAAAACTCTATGCACACTTTATATCTGCCCCACCTGCAGTGCATACTTGGAGTGTTTCCTTGGTTTGTATTATCTTGACATAGGTTGCTGTATATTTTCTGAACTGAGAGACCATAACTATTCTGTGCTTTACTTTTTATTTAATTACCTTTCCCCCATTGTCAGTGTCTATAAATGTTACAGAGAAATGAGTCTCCTGATCTGTATAGGTGAAGGTGATGTGTGGGTTCTGAAGAAATAAAGAGGAATATATATAAGAATTCAATACTTGAATACCCTTCATGAGGTTCTACAAGTTATATTTGTATGAACTATAAAAACCTTCTAATTATTTTTAATTACTCTTGATGTATGCAGATGTGTTTTTCTTCCAGACACAGAATTAATCCTAACTCTATTTTTATTTGTATCTTCTTAAAATAATATGTGATAAACAAGACATATGAAGTACAATATGTCCCAGAAAGCTTTATGTACTGTATAACTAATGTTGCACTGCTCTGCGGTTAACAATATATAATGTACTGCGTATAGGTATCCGGTCTATAGATCTACACTAAAAAGGTCTACAGTCAATAGGTCGACATGCATTAGGTTGACAGGTCAAAAGGTAGACAGGAACAAGTTTTTTGTTTTGTTTTTTTTAAACTTTTTCATACTTACGATCCACATGGACTACGGTTGAAAATAGTAACCTGTGCCGAGCGCATCGGTAATGGAACGAGGCACCTTGCCCAAAGCATGGCAAGTGAAGCAAGCCGTGCAAGGGGAAGCAGTACACTAATGGGGCTTGTTTGTGGCAGAACAGTGACAAAACACCCAAAAAAGAAATAAAAATAGTGTTAACCTTTTTTGCGTTGGCCATTTCCATGTCTACCTTTTGACACTCAACTTTTTCTGCTGTCTGCCTATTCCATGTCGACCTTTTGACCCTGTCAACCTATTGACCCTGTCAACCTAATGCAAGTCAACCATGGTTTGTAGACCTTTTTAGCGTAGATCTAATAATCTACACCCCTGCATATATTAGATGTTTTACAAGCATTTAGGAAACAGCAATATGTATGTTACTCTAGCACTCAGGTTCTCATACTCGGTCCTCAGGACCCCACATAGTGCATGTTTTCCAGGTCTCCTCACAGAATCGCAAGTGAAATAATTAGCTCCACCTGTGGATCTTTTAAAATGTGTCTGTGAGTAATTAATACACTTGTGCACCTGCTGGGTTACCTGCAAAACATACACTGTGTGGGGTCCTGAGGACCGAGTTTGAGAACCACTGCTCTAGCAGAATTGGTCTTTTGGTGTTAAAGCCATGAGAAAGTGATATCACTATGCTCAGTGATTTATTGCTTGTCCTTCATTCCTGGTCCATACAGTACATTACCTCCTTCTATTACTCATGACTGTTTGTTGGTCTTTTTGAGCAGGCGTAACACAATCATCCACTGTTGTGTAGTACACTGACTTAGCATTGCAGCTATGTTTTCATATTATTGATTGCAAAAAAAAAACAATAACCATTTATTTTCCAGCTCTCTCTTAATATTTAATGACTATGTCTAAAATTATCCCCTATAACGCAGATATATTTCTACTCAATATTTTTAAGGGAGATTCAAAGAGAAGGCTTCGATTTTGCATAAGATGGCAAAAAAGAAGTGTCAGGTGGAGGACAGCGAGAGACTAAACGGCGCTGCCAGCTATGTAGGTAAGTATGTATTATTCACTGTAATATCTATGATGTGGCCTACTGTAAATGATAGGAAATTATAAAATAAACACCATATCAATATGTTGTTGTGTGAAGAGTGCACCTAATTTTTAAGTTTTAAACACATAATCATATCTCCCAGTTTTGGAGGGTCAGGACATTTGTGAGATGTTGCAGCGCCGCACACTATTGGGGCAGTTGTCTCTACAAACTCAACATCATAATTTGGAATTAATAAAAAAAATAAAAAAAAACAGACCAGTTGGTGTGGCCACGCTTACAGGAGGGAATACATACGTGTTACCAGCGGCCGGGATCCCGGCTGCCATGATTCCGGCTGCCATGATCCCGATAGCCATCTGCAGATTGCATTAGAGATAAAGTACTAGCCACTCAGCTCCTAACGGCCAGGTTACAGGCTGTTTGAAAAATGACAGCTAGGATCTGATTGATTGGTTGGTAGTTTATCTCTCTCCACTTTATCTTTCTCCAAGGCTTTGTACATAGACCCCTGTGTATGGGGATCCTCATTCATCAAATTCCACAAACTGAAAGTTCTTGGAATTTGCCTGAAGAAACCTAAGCCATCTGCAGATTGCATTAGTTCCCAGAGCCCCGCTCCTTCCTAGGCGAAGGAGGTCCTGGTTGTGAAGAGCAATCCATTTGAATCCATCTGCCCCCTCCTGCAGTGTGCATGCGTAAACTCAGTTCAAACATGTGCACTAACGATGCCAGGTCAAACTCAGCAGTGTAGCATTCTGTTGCTAGTAATTAGCAACAGAATCAGTAGTGATAGGGATTACAGGGACAGATGCTGTTTAGAGTGACTGTTTCTTTACCAGTGCGATATAGAATTTGTTTAGTAACCACCAACGCTTCTCGCAGCAACACGGGTACATAACTTACCTTCCCATTAGCAGTATGAGTAGGCTTACCATACTATCCCCTTAAATTGGGACAGAGTTTCTGTGGCTGGCCTAATTGAAGCCAGCATTTCCCATGGTTTAATCAGCCACAGAACCTTTGTAATTCATGAGTGTCCCAGTTTAAACGGATAGTATGGTAAGCCTAACTATGAGGGAAAAGGGTATCTGGTCTCTAGGTCGATCACACTTAGGTCGACATGCATTAGATCGACATGGTCACTAGGTCGACATGTTCTAGGTCGATGTGGCAAAATGTCGACAAGAGTTTTTCACAATTTCTTTCATTTTTTTAAACTTTTCATACTTTACGATCCACGTGGACTACAATTGGGAACGGTAACCTGTGCTGGGCGCAGCGAGGCACCTTGCCCGAAGCTCGCTCGCCATGCAAGGGGACACGGTGCGCTAATTGGAGTTCCCACTCACTCTCCGAAGAAAACGACACCAATTGTTGTTTTAAAAACCTCATGCCGACCTTTTGTCATGTTGACCTAATGCTTGTGTCAACCTATTTTGGGTGTCAACTTAGTCACTGTCACCCAATAGTGATTGACCTAGACACGGTCGACCTAAGTGTGGTTGACCCTATGAACCACACCCAAGGAAAAGGACCCTTGGCCACATTATGTATGCCAAACCACATTTAAATCCACAAGACCATTGTAAGAGTGATGTGAAGCCATTCCTACTTTAGGATGTCCCCACCTCTTTCAGAACAATCAAACCATTTTGTGTTAGGTACAGTTTTCTATGTTAGGATAGAATCTGGAGTTGTATCTTTCTGAGGTGAACCGATTTCCCTGTCCACTGGCTTTCACAAAGTCTTGAATAGTCCTGAGCTTGTCTCGGGTCCACTAACCTGGTCATGACCAGGGTCGAGCCTGCGACCAACCCGAGTAGTCTGCAGTCTGAAAGCGCTAAAAGTAGCAGAGAGCCGGATCACCGGTGCTTAAAGATGACGTTATCTCCAAGTGCCGGATAAGGGACGACCCGGCAATAACCCAGGACCGGCTTGCATTGTGAACATGGATTCAAGTAGCTGTGACACAGTTTTTTTGCAGCGTTGGCTGCAGTGCCAACCACACAGTGCATGGGGAAGTCGGTGTGTTATGCATGTTATGCTGTATTTAATATATCTGGTGGCTGGTTATCCCAGCAATCGGGAGCGCTGTGTGTTTTACAGCCATTGCTGCATCTGGGATTTTTAGTAGCATTAGGATTCACTCCCCTTCTAAGCCCATCCCCAGATTCAGTGAAACTAGCCAATAAGAATTCTGGGAGTGGGCTTAGAAGGAGAGTGAATCCTAATGCTGCTGAGGTACGGTTGCCACACGGTGCCTTAATACACACAGCGCTGCCGATCCCTGGGATAACCAGCCAGCACATATATTACATACAGCGTAGCATGTTTGTTTATACTGTATATGCTGAACCGGCTCCCCCCTGCACTGTACGGTTGGCGCTGCAGCTCCCGCCACTGTTTTTTAATCTTACAGGGGTCACAGTGTTATTGAAGCCCTGCTCTGTGAACGTCTCCTTGTGCATGTCTGACCTATGTGCAGGATAATACTTGTTCCATTGAGCTGATCTAAGGCACTTAGCTGCGCATGAAGACATGTTGTTCTGCTTTAGTCTACTCTTCTTAGTCAAGGGAAAAATATTTATTTCTGCTCAATTACTTTCATTGCAGAGAAAATTGATCTTCCAAACACTTCTAATGTTGAGGTTGAGGTGACACCACCCAACGAATCTACTGATCCAGTTCAAAATGGGAATGTTGCTTACAGCATTGAAGCCGCAGAAACACAGGTTATACATTTTCCAATAATTTCATTTGTTTTTTAAAGGCATTTTTTTTCTTCAGATATAATTATTACCAGCCTTTAATGTTGATTAATTAGAAGTTATTTTATATTCCTTTTATCTTTAGCTGGAAAAAAAGCTGAGGCAGACGTGTTAGCTCAGAGTGTTGCATATAAAGCTTAAATAACTGCTCCAAAAGGACACAAAATAAAAAGTGAGCAGCCTAGAGATGAATAAAAAAACATTTAAATTATGTTCTTTTATTTCTACCATCATTCTGTTAAATGGTAAAATTATATAGTACTAGTAAAAATATATATTTATTATTAAAAATAAATCTATACAGTAATAATTGTCATCATAAAATTGAAGTCAAGGGGAAAAGGGAGAGCCCAAGGGAGCAGCAAGGGTTTAAGGAACGGGGAAGGCGATATGGAGTAGGAGGCGTATACAGTATATGCTGTCAACACCAAACCACATGCAGGACACCAGTGAAGTGGAGGATCCTTTAAAATAATTCTGCTTTCATACCAGCCAGTTCATAAGCAGTAGTTTAGTAGAACCAAGCAACATTTCAATGTAACTTTCACAATGTAGCATTTTTCAAAGAAAGATTTTACTTCAGAATCCTATTGAGATTTAACTTCAGAATCCTCTTTTAAGGAAGCCTCTTACAGAACAGAAGAATATATTTTCCTACAACTAGGAGTCAGAGAAAAGGAGAGATAAAGAACTATTGTCCTTCTTCAGAGATGTACCTAAACCAGACACTTCCCAAACTATATCAGTATACAATATTGCAACACTATATCCCCACACTACATTGCTGCATTTCCTACCAAGACTACATAAGTGCATTATCGCCTAATACTACATCGTTACACTGACTTCTTACACTACATCACTATGCTACACTGTTTCCCCACAGTACATCACTACACTACATTACTCCACTACCCCCCCCCCCCCCCCCCACACACACACACACACATCCCCATATGACAGGAACATACACTACATAGACACTTATCATTAATGAGGATACTCTTTCCCTTGGCTCTGGTCACTGTGTGCAGAGCAGCTCCAGAGATGAGAGGAGAAGTATAGATGGGGAGATGGCAGGAGGAGACAGCTGTGGTATAGGAGAAGGAAGGGTTGCAGCAGGCCTGGTCCTGGGGATTGGAGGGACTCACTACTCACTACAGTGTTGCTGAGTAGCCTCTGGGTAGTTGGTTCTGGAGAAGGGACCAGCCACAGCATCGGAGGATGTCAGACTCTGTACACCAGGAGAAACAAGCAGCAGGGCGATGGCGCACTGCCTGACACTGCCAGTGCCATCCCCTGGGTGAGATAATTTCTTCATGCATTACTAGCTAGTCACATTGTGTTGCATGAGTGGTAAACTGCAGCTGATCCTGTGGGCTTATTTAGGTGGTTAATCTGTCTGAGGTTTCCGCTATCTATAAAATCAGTATTTATTTGAGTGGCACTACGTTTTCTAGTAGGACCAGGATGCTTTGGCATGCAAGGTCAGAAACATGTTTCCTCACAAACATCCCTCTACTGCTACTATGCTCTGTCCAGCCATACATTAGTTGTCTAAATTTATTGAGCTCAGTAGAAAATACTTGCATATAATCGCTTACATATAAAACTATCAGCAAAAATACAGCAACATACATCGTCATTTGTCTCAAACTCATCTCCCAACTCATTCCCTTTGCTATGCACAAGGTCTGCACCTCTCACCCACGCTGTCGTATGATCTCTCACACACATCAAGACTTTCTTCTAGTCTCCAAGCTTTCAAACATTCCTTGAACATGTTCCTATTTGGGAAAGCAATTCAGTGGCGGCTCAAGAGGTGGGGCTGCAGAACAGTCCAAAATTCAAATAGGGGAGCCACTCCGACTGCCACTTAGTCCTGGCTGGTGATGTTTGAAGTGACAGTTGGTGTGGCTTCCCTATTTACATATTTGGATTGTGCTGCAGTCCCACCTCTGGAGCCGCTACTGGATAGCATATTACAGTGTTTTTCAACCACTGTTCCGTGGCACACTAGTTTGCCCTGAGCAGTCTCCAGGTGTGCCGCCATAGAAGCACAGCCAGGTCCGTCAGTGTTTTGCCGCTACTGAGGCCCAGGAACGATCAATAGTGCAGTGCTGGCCCTAACCAATATGATGCCCTAGGCAAGATTTTGTCTGGTGCCCCCTGGCACCACCGCTATTTCTGCCTCTGACCCTGTACCCCTTTTCCAGCACCATCACCCCTCACCCATAGCAGTCCTTATTTTGGTGTTGCTACCCCCTATATTTAAAATAGGAACAGTGTGCACATTCGGCGCACAGCCCAAAGAGAGGTGTGTTTCTGCTGGCAAGGCACATGGGCACACAACAGTACCCTTAATTCAAATTATGCCACACAGTAGTGCAACTTTATTCACATTTTATTATGCAATAGTGTCCCTTATTCACGTTACATCACACAGTAGTACCACTTTACAATATATACGTTACTCCTCACAGTAGTGCCCTTTATTCACATTACACCACACTGAATTGCTCCTTATTCCCATTACACAACTTCATAATGCTCTTTATTCACATTAGACCACACAGTACTGCCCTTTATATACATTATGCCGCACATTAGTAATTCCTTTGTACACATAATACCACACAGTAATGCCCCCTCACACATATGACACACATTATTAATGTCCTTATAAACATAATGCACCTTACACATTCTGCCAACCTTTATTAATGCCCTTATACACATAATGTCCCTTATACATTTGCTGCACATTATTAATGCATTTATACACACGACACGCATAATGCCTCTTATGCCGAACACTATTGCACAATCAACCTACCTGCACACAGCACTTACATGGCTGCTAACACTGTGACCTCTGCCTCTGCTTGGATACAGATGTGTCCTCATACATCTTGCTTCAATACACCATGCAGCAGGAGATGCCTTGTGTGAGTCAGCTGGCAGCTCTCCTAACGTCGGGCACCTTTTTTTTATGACAATACATCTTATTTGCATTTCTGTATGACTAGGACACACAAGCAGCTTCTGCTGAATAAAATTATATGTGGCATGCCTATATTCTGTGTGCGACTGTGGCTGTATCTGCATACAAAATGCTACACACAGATTATAGGCATGCCGCATATCGGCCCTCATTCCGAGTTGTTCGCTCGCAAGCTGCTTTTAGCAGCTTTGCACACGCTAAGCCGCCACCTACTGTGAGTGAATCTTAGCATAGTAAAATTGCGAACGAAAGATTAGCAGAATTGCGAATAGACACTTCTTAGCAGTTTCTGAGTAGCTCCACACTTACTCGGCAACTGCGATCAGTTCAGTCAGTTTCGTTCCTGGTTTGACATCACAAACACACCCAGCGTTCGCCCAGACACTCCTCCGTTTCTCCAGCCACTCCCGTGTTTTTCCCAGAAACGGCAACGTTTTTTCACACACTCCCATAAAACGACCAGTTTCCGCCCAGAAACACCCACTTCCTGTCAATCACATTACGATCACCAGAACGAAGAAAAAACCTCGTAATGGCGTGAGTAAAATTCCTAACTGCATAGCAAATTTACTTGGCGCAGTCGCAGTGCGAACATTGCGCATGCGCAATTAGCAGAAAATCGCTGCGATGCGAAGAAAATTACAGAGCGAACAACTCGGAATGACCACCATCATTTTAATCAGCAGAAGCTGCTGGTACCCCTAGGCATGCCAGATGCCCTAGGCAGTTGCCTAATTTGCCTATACCTAGGGCCGGCTCTGGTTTAGTGGTTGCAGAACCAGTTCTAATTTTGGGCCCGGGCAGTGTTGGGCTCTTCTGGCTTTCTCAGATGTGGCTCAGGCGTTACCTATGGAGAAGCTGCGACATGATATCCTAGGACACGCAACTGCAC
This sequence comes from Pseudophryne corroboree, assembly GCF_028390025.1. Taxonomy (NCBI): domain Eukaryota; kingdom Metazoa; phylum Chordata; class Amphibia; order Anura; family Myobatrachidae; genus Pseudophryne; species Pseudophryne corroboree. The sequence goes on from NC_086444.1 coordinate 564,213,710, forward strand.
CATGCATCACCATTATATTGGAATGTGCCTTTGCAATATTTAAATCTTGTTCAGTGTGCCGCGAGTTGTAAAAGGTTGAAAATCTCTGGTATATTACATTCCTGACAGTGACGTGCGGTGAGGTCACTGGTTGGGGAGGTACTGGCAGCTAACAAGTTCTCCCCCCCCCCCCCCTGAAAAAAAAACAAAAAAAAAAGTGTGGTCCCCCAACACACCAGTAAAACCAGCACTAGGCAGAACCAGCCAGGGGGAGTAATGCCACAGCAGGGGAGACACTCAGTGTGGGGTCCCCCTGCCATAACATTAATCTGCCCCCCAGCCAGTCAGCCCAGGGTTGGAATTCCTCGGAAAGTGGGAACCCCAAAAAATTAAAATGGGGTCCCCCCTCCTGAGCAATAACCAGCACTGGGCTGATAGCCCAGTGCTATGCCCCGCACCCCTGGTGGCGGTGGGTGCGGGGTTCATTGTGTGTTAATAGTGTTCTTTACAGGTGGCCTACAAGTCCCAGTAAGCCTGCCCCAGCATGCTGGCACTTGGAGAACCACAAGTGCCAGCATGCCCGGACATAAAGTGCCCGCTGGCACCTGTAGTCCACCTGTAAAGAAAATATTAAAATAAAAACACCACACAAGTCTTGAAAATAAGCTTTATTAAACTGGGTCTTCACCTGGGGGCGGCGGCCTTTAAGCTCTTTTGCGTGGCCGCCGCCTTCTCAGGGCTTCCGGCGTCTTCACCTGGGGGGGCGCCACCTCCCCAGGGCTTCCAGCGTCTTCACCTGGTGGGCGGCGGCTGCTAAGCTCTTTCGCATAGCCGCCGCCCAGCCAGGACTACCGGCGTCTTCATTCTTCAGGAGCTCTTCACAGCTCCTCCTCCGCCGTCGGACTGACTCTCCTCCGCCTCGCGCTGACTTATATAAGTCAGCCGGAGGGGGCGGGGCGATGACGCGGCGAGCCGTGATTGGCTCGTGGCGGCCATCTTGAATTTCAAAAATGACGCTGAGGCGCCATTTTTGAAACTGGAACCGCTCCGCTGCCAAACTCTGCAGGATAAAGGTAATTTCCGCCGCCGCAACCCGCACCGCCGCCGCCCGCTCCACCGCCGCATCCCGCCGCCCGCACCATCGCCGCATCCAGCCGCCCGCACCTCCTCCGCCAGCGTCGCCCACACAGTGATTGACAGCGGATCCAGTGACGGATCCGCTGGCCAATCACTGTGGCCTCACTGACAGGGACGTGCTTTCATAGGTTGAAAGCACGTCCCTGATGGAAAGCGGCACCACTAATGGTGCCGCTTTCCCATATATTTTCAATGGGCTTTTACAGCCCATGGCTAGTCCCCGCCCGTGCCCACACCCCGCTCCCCATACTTTCCCCAGTGACAACGGGAGGCACCACGATCGGTGCCTCCCAAACACATATACAAAACAGCAACGATAAGAATAATATTAAGAAGATACATATGGCACAGAATATGTGTCATATGCATCTTCTTTGTATTATCTTAATCATTATGACAGGGGAGGCACTGCCTCCCCTGCCTCCCCTGACTGCACGTCCCTGATTCCTGAGACACCCACATAACATCCTTACACTTTTCTATTACCTCTCCTCTGCACGGTATGCAAACGTTCAGTACATACTGTGGGGTACATTTATTAAGCACGGTGAAGTGATAAAGTGGAAAGTGATAACACTCCAGCCAGTCAGCTCCTAACTGTCATTTTTCAAACCCAGCCTGTGACATGACAGTAAGGATCTGATTGGCTGGTCCTTTATCACCTTCCACTATATCACTTCACCGAGCTTAATAAATATGCCCCTCAATGTTTTCTTTTTATCTGTTCCTTCTCTACTCCTACAATCCATTGACTACAAGCTAAAACTGGTGTGTGACTGGATCATACAGCTCTGCAATAACCTTTTTATTATTATTATTATTATTATTATTATTGTTATCCTTTATTTATATGACGCCACGAGGGATCCGCAGCGCCCAATTACAGAGTACATAAACAAATAATCAAAACAGGAAAACAGCAACTTACAGCTGATGACAATATAGGACAAGTACAGGGTAAATAAACATAGTTACATCAGCAGATGACACTGGAATAAGTATCAGGTGGCAGAAGACTGCTGGATTTGGTGCAGATGAAGATGATTAAAGTAAGAAAAGGGATAAGCACATGAGGGAAGAGGGCCCTGCCCGTGAGAGCTTACATTCTTTTCCCTCTGCAATCTAGCTGGGCCAATATGCCATGCAGTATATAGCACTTATCCTCATGTATCAAACTCTCATTTCCCTTTAACTGTAAACTTGAAAGCAGCGCCCTCTTACCTTTCTGTCTGTTAATACATATACTTGACTTACTATTGTTTTGTTACCAATTGCAAAGTGCAAAGGAATAGATAAATGTTAATAAAATAAAAATAAATAATGTATGATTATGTGTATTAAATGTATATTAGACATTTAATTTAAATACTGTAATTATTGCTCTTATAATGGTCTACCACAAACATTTCTCATTTCCTTCTTAACATACCATTATCTCTATTTTTTTCTCAGATGACAAATGGAGCAGAGGTTTCTGAGGAAGATGAGCATCCTCTTAACTTATCATGGCCTACTAAGAAGCGTAAGAGAGCAGTGTACCTTGCTGTGCTACCAATAGTATTCCCCTTATGGATCACCTTACCTGATGTCCGCAAGCCAGTGAGTACTAGCTGTTGCTCTTGAATATTGCTCTCACATAACAAAATTTTGAGTTAATGTAAAAACCATTGTAAAAATGGGATCCGGACTGAAAGTCGACAGTAACTAGGTAGACAATGTCTAGGTCGACCACTATTGGTCGACAGTAACTAGGTCGACAGGGTGTCTAGGTCGACAGGGTCTTTAGGTCGACATGTTCTAGGTCGACAGGTCAAAAGGTCGACATGAGTTTTTCACAATTTTTTTCTTTTTTTGAACCTTTTCATACTTAACGATCCACGTGGACTACGATTGGAACGGTAATCTGTGCCGAGCGAAGCGGTAGCGGAGCGAAGGCACCATGCCCGAAGCATGGCGAGCGAAGCGAGCCATGCGAGGGGACGCGGTGCACTAATTGGGGTTCCCGGTCACTCTACGAAGAAAACGACACCAAAATAACATTAAAAACTCATGTCGACCTTTTGTCCTGTCGACCTAGAACATGTCGACCTAAAGACCCTGTCGACCTAGACACCCTGTCGACCTAGTTACTGTCGACCAATAGTGGTCGACCTAGACATTGTCGACCTAGTTACTGTCGACTTTCAATACCACACCCGTAAAAATAGCACTGTCCCCACAGTAATGCTGAGTCTCCCCAGCTCCATCCCTATCTCCCTGCATCTCCCCAAATCCAGCCCTAGCTCCCCTGCATCTCCCCAGCTCCAGCCCTATCAACCCTGCATCTCCCCAGTTCCAGCCCTAGCCCCCGAAAAATCTCTGATCCATTACACTGACATGTGGGGGGACGCCCAGCACAGGGCAAGTCCGCCACGCGTCTTGGGTCCTGCCGCCCCCCGCAAATCTGCAAAACCATTGCATGACAGCAATGCGAAGGCAGGCTGCTACCTGCCATGTTTCGGGCGCAGCGGCTGCGCATGACGTTACACAGCTGCTGCGGCCTGCCCTGCAAATGGTCTGGACATGCCTGCGTTGTCCGGACCACGCCACCCCCAATACCGCTGCAATGCCCCTTAAACGCTGAGTTGACGCCCCCTCCCACCCCACAAAAACCTCTGCCTGTCAATAAGGCAGAGGCTTTTGCAGTGCGGCTTCTGCACATGCGCACACTTCACAGGGCTTCAACATGCGAACGCGCCCGCAGCAGCGTTCCATGCTGAATTAGGCGCAGGGTGTATAAAACAGTGGTATCCAAACTTTTTTGAATCATGGCGCTCTAGAGTGTCAGAATTTTTCTAATGGCACCCCTAGACCAAAAATTTCTTATTGAGAAATGTAGAAAAAAATATGAAATGAAGTAAAGTATGTTTATATGTCATCCTTAGGTTAAATTGTATGGTGAGGGTCAAGATTTACTTCTGCTTGTCCACATATTTTATGATTAGCAGCCGCCAGCACTGGTTTTGCCTATTACATTGACAATAAATGGTTTGAATTGGTCCTGGACCACCAACCTGAGGCACCCCTGCAAGTGTCCCGCGGCACACAGTAGGAGAACCACTGGTATAAAAGATTGATAAAGAAAAGGAAGTATTAATTGTAAGCTTGCGAGCAGGGCCCTCCTACCTCTATGACTGTTTGTTTTTACCCAGTTTTGTCTTCTAATTGTGTCTAGTTGTAAAGTGCAGTGGAATTTGCTGCGCTATATAAGAAACTGTTAATAAATAATAAATAAATAATAACAGATTGTCAAAATGTTGACATTACCATTAAACGTAGAGGTTAGGTTTAGGAGCTAGGGGGTATCCAATTAGAGGCGATCCATTTTTGGTGGATAAAAATGGCCTCATGTTGTGATTTTTTTTTTGACCAATGGTCATTATCACGGTATCCAATTAGAGGTCGTTTTGATCGTCCGAAAGCGAACACATAGGGATAAGCTCCCAACCCCATGTGTTATGACGGCTATGGCAGGCCGAGGCATACCTGAAGCATAATCCCTGATAAGTACCGGCATCAGGGCTAATAGGATAGCACCTAGCGATCCTATTAGCAGCGGTAAAGTACTGCTTCTAATAGGATACCGCCCTTAGAGTTAGGCTTAACGTTAAAGTTAGGGTTAGCATTAAGGTTAGGGATAGATTTACCTTAAAAAAACAAAATTCTGACCGTGTATACATGTCATCTTGGACATGATGACTGTCCATATTATGAACATGTCAACATAACAGCCATGTTGACAGTCTCATGTTGACATTATGAATGGCAACATGATTAATGTCATCATAATATACTAAGCTCCCTAATACAACCTTGTGTATTCAGCAGCAAAACAGTGTATTCCCTAACCTTAATGCTAACCCTAACTCTAACATTAAGCCTAACTCTAAGGGGGATTCAGTATGATATCAACAGCGGCATCCCAACCATCAGAATCCTGGCAGCCCCCCAGAAATTACCATAACCCTCACATGTTCCCTACCCTAACCCTCCCTTGTGGGTGCCTAACACTCCCCGTTTTTGCCTAACTCTGACCCTCCCCAGTGGTGCCTAACCATAATCCTCCCTTCCTCAATGCCTAACCGAACTCTCCCCGCTTAGTGTCTAACATCCCCTTCTTAGTGCCTAACCCTAACCCCCACTCACCGGTACCTAACCATACCCTTCCCGTCCCTGCATCCTAACACTAGCCCTCCTTCTAACCTAATCTCCCACCCCCCGCGGCAGTACGCGAGCATGTCCCGCTGAAAGAACAATCGGGATTCCATGCATCTGTATTTTTGGCGCAGGTATCCTGCCCTCCACTGGCCTGATAGCTTCCTTCGGGATTCCGGCGTCTGTATTTTGACCACCGGGATCCCGTCATTTGGTAAATTAACTACATCTTCCCTCCCACTATTACCACTTTATTACATCTGGAGAGTATATGTAAAGTACTGTTTCTCTGACGTCCTAGTGGATGCTGGGTACACCGTAAGGACCATGGGGTATAGACGGGCTCCGCAGGAGACTGGGCACTCTTAAAAGAAAGATTAGGTACTATATCTGGTGTGCACTGGCTCCTCCCTCTATGCCCCTCCTCCAGACCTCAGTTAGTATCTGTGCCCGGCCAGAGCTGGATGCACCCTAGGGGCTCTCCTGAGCTTCCTAGAAAAGAAAGTATTTGTTAGGTTTTTTATTTTCAGTGAGATCTGCTGGCAACAGACTCACTGCTACGTGGGACTGAGGGGAGAGAAGCGAACCTACCTGCTTGCAGCTAGCTTGGGCTTCTAAGGCTACTGGACACCATTAGCTCCAGAGGGATCGAACACAGGCCCAGTCCTCGGTCGTCCGGTCCCGGAGCCGCGCCGCCGTCCCCCTTGCAGAGCCAGAAGAACGAAGAGAAGTTGAAAATCGGCGGCTGAAGACTCCGGTCTTCATTAAGGTAGCGCACAGCACTGCAGCTGTGCGCCATTGCTCCCTTAGCACACCAAACACTCCGGTCACTGATGGGTGCAGGGCGCTGGGGGGGCGCCCTGGGCAGCAATTAGATTACCTTACTTGGCGAAAAGCACATAATACAGTCTGATAAACTGTATATGTGCATTAACCCCCGCCATTAAAGTACATAAAAGAACAGAAGCCCGCCGCTGAGGGGGCCGGGCCTTCTTCCTCAGCACACCGGCGCCATTTTCTCTTCACAGCTCAGCTGGAAGGAAGCTCCCCAGGCTCTCCCCTGCAGTATCCTGGTACACAAAGGGTAAAAGAGAGAGGGGGGGCACATAAATTTAGGCGCAAAACTGTGTATATAAGCTGCTATAGGGGAAAAATCACTCAGTATAGTGTACATCCCTGTATTATATAGCGCTGTGGTGTGTGCTGGCATACTCTCTCTCTGTCTCTCCAAAGGGCCTGGTGGGGGAACTGTCTTCAAATAGAGCATCCCCTGTGTGTGTGGTGTGTCGGTACGCGTGTATCGGCATGTCTGAGGTAAAAGGCGCCTTTAAGGAGGTGATAGAGCGGATAAGTGTGTGGGAGGGTGTCTCCGTCAACAACGCCGACACCTGTTTGGATATGTGTAAGTGCTGAGGTAAAATTATTGCACAAAAGGTTAGGGAACAGAAAGGAAATCTACCCTGGTCTGTCCCCATGTCACAGAGTCCTTCAGAGTCTCTCTATGTTCACTATCCAAAATAACAAAGTATCGACACGGAGTTTAACTCCACTGTCGACTACGATAATGCAAAGTTACAGCCAAGAGGGCTAAAAGATATTCAATATATGATTATTGGAATAAAAGATGATTTGCATATCACTGATGACTCATCTGTCCCTGACACGAGAGTACACATGTTAAGGGGAAGAATGCTGAGGTAAATTTCCCTCCTCTCATGAGGAAAAAGAGCGGGAATCTCCAGACAAGAGACGGCAGGTTCCCACAAGAGAATTCTCAGGCTGTATCCTTTCCCCACTAGGGCCAGGATGTGTTGAGAATCTTACCCTTGGGTGTCCTGTTTGCACTAGCTATTCTCAGGGATCCTGCAGATAGCGTGCACATTCTAGTATACTACCCAGACCGACGATTGTGTCGGCATGGGTTTATAGCGCTATGGCAGCGTGGACAGGTACCTTATCAGCAGAGATTGAGACCCTAGTATGCATATAAATATTTTAAGATGCTGTCTTAAGTGATAGATATATAATTATAAAGCATGCCCAAAGGGACATGAGTATACTGGGTCCTAGAGACAAAAGCTATGTCGATTTCTGCTTGACGTGTCCTGTAGAATATACAGTGGACAGATGATGCCGACTTAAGAGGCATATGGAAGGCTGAGGATTGTGTGGAGAAAGGTTCTCGGGCCTGGTCTCCACAGTTATAGCTGGTAATTCTGATATTTTGCCTTATATTCCTGCACAGCCTAGGAAAGCACAACATTATTAAATGCAGCTTTTCGAATAAAGAAACAAGAAAGTCTGAGGTGCGTCCTTTCTTGTCAGAGCCGGGGGCAGAGGAAAGAAGCTGTACAACACAGCTAGTCCCCAGGAACTGAAGTCCTCCCCGGCCTCTACAAAAATCCACCGCATGTCGCTGGGGCTCCACAGGCGGAGCTAGGCCCGGTGGGGACACGCCTTCGTAAGTTCAGCCACAAGTGGGTTCACTCCCTGTTAGATCCCTGGGCAATAGAAATTGTATCGCAGGGATACAGGCTGGACTGTGAGAAGATGCCCCCTCACCGAGGACCCGGCGGGCTTCCCCCCAAGAGAGGGAGCCAGTGTTAACTGCAATTCGTAAATTGTATCTTCAACAGGTGGTGGTCAAGGGTCCCCTCCTTCAACAAGAGGGTGTTATTATTCGACCATGTTATAATCCCGAAACCAGACGGTTCGGTTAGACCCATATTGAATTAAAATCCCTGAACATATACCTGAAAAGGTTCAGGTTCAAGATGGAATCGCTAAGAGCGGTCATTGCATGCCTGAAATGAATCGGGACATAAGGGATGCATACCTTCGTGTCCCCATTTATCCACCTCATCAGGCGTACCTCAGAATTGCGGTACGGAATTGTCATTACCAATTTCACCAAGGTAATGGCGGATATGATGGTGCTCCTACGGAAGCAAGGTGTCACTATTATCACATACTTGGATGATCTCCTCATAAAAGCGAGATCAAGAGAGCAGTTGCTGGACAGCGTATCACCTTCTCTGGAAGTGAAACGGCAACACGACTGGATTCAATATATTCCAAAGTCGCAGTTGGTTCCTACAGCTCATCTGCCTCGCCTAGGCATGATCCTAGACACAGACCAGAAGAAGCTCATGACACTGGTCAGGAATCCATTGAAAACCAAAACAGGTGTCAGTGCATCACTGCACTCGAGTCCTGGGAAGGATGATGGCATCATACGAGGCCATCCCCTTCGGCTGGTTCCATGCAAGGACAATGGAACTTACTGGACAAGTGGTCCGGATCACATCTTCAGATGCATCGGTTAATCACCCTATCCCCCAGGGCCAGGGTGTCTCTCCTGTGGTGGCTGCGGAGTGCTCACCTTCTCGAGGGCCGCAGATTCGGCATTCAGGACTGGGTCCTGGTGACCACGGATGCAAGCCTCCGAGGGTGGGGGGCAGTTACACAGGGAAGAAAATTCCAAGGTTTGTGGTCAAGCCAACAGACTTGCCTTCACATCAATATCCTGGAACTAAGGGCCATATACAACACCCTAAGTCAAGCGGAGTTCCTGCTTCGCGACCAACCGGTTCTGATCCAGTCAGACCGCAGGGGCTCATGTAAACTGCCAGGGCGGCACAAGGAGCAGGGTGGCGAGGGTAGAAGCCACCACAATTCTTCGCTGGGCGGAGAATCAAGTAAGCGCACTGTCAGCAGTGTTCATTCCGGGAGTGGACACGACCTCCACCCGGGAAAGTGGTGACTTCATCAGGAAGTCTTCACGCAGTTTTGCAAATTGATGGAAACTGCCTCAGGTGGACTACATGGCGTCCCACCTCAATAAAAAGATTAAAAAAGGTTTTACGCTGGGTCAAGGGACTCTCAGGCGATAGCTGTGGTCGTACTAGTAACACCGTGGGTGTTCCAGTCGGTCTATATATTCCCTCCTCTTCCTCTCAGACCCAAGGGCTGAGAATTGTAATAAACGGAGGAGTGTGAACAATATTCTTTGCTCCGGATTGGCCAAGAAGGACTCGGTACCCGGAACTGCAAGAAATGCTCTCAGAGGACCCATGGCCTCTGCCTCTCAGTCAGGACATGTTGCAACAGGGACCCTGTCTGATCCAAGACTTACCGCGGCTGCGTTGGACGGCATGGCGGTTGAACGCCGGATCCTAGCGGAAAAGGGCATTCCAGATGCAGTTATTCCTACGCTGATAAAGGCTAGGAAAGACGTGACAGCAAGACTTTTTCACTGTATATGGTGAAAATAGGTTGCTTGGTGTGTGGCCGGGAAGGCCCTACAGAGGAATTCCAGGGGGGTCGATTCCTGCACTTCCTACAGTCAGGAGTGACTATGGGCCTAAAATTAGGATCCATAAAGGCCAAGATTTCGGCCCTATCACTTTTTCTCTCAAAAAGAACTGGCTTCACTGCCTGAAGTTCGGACGTTGTTACAGGGGTGCTGCATATTCAGCCCCTTTTGTGCCTCCAGTGGCACCTTGGGATCTTAACGTGTGTTGGATTCCTAAAATCCCACTGGTTTGAGCCACTTAAGACCGTGGAGCTAAAATATCTCACGTGGAAAGTGGTCATGCTTTTGGCCTTAGCTTGGACTAGGCGTGTGTCAGAATTGGCGGCTTTGTCATGTAAAAGCCCATATCTGATCTTCCATATGGAAAGGGCAGAATGGAGGACTCGTCCCCAATTTCTCCCTAAGGTGGTATCATCGTTTCATTTGAACCAACCTATTGTGGTGCCTGCGGCTACTAGGGGACTTGGAGGATTCCAAGTTGCTGGACGTAGTCCGGGCCCTGAAACTTTATGTTTCCAGGACGGCTAGAGTCAGAAAAACTGACTCGCTATTTATCCTGCATGCACCCAACAAGCTGGGTGCTCCTGCTTCAAAGCAGACTATTGCTCGCTGGATCTGTAGCACCATTCAGCTTGCACATTGTGCGGCTGGACTGCCGCATCCTAAATCAGTAAAAGCCCATTCCACGAGGAAGGTGGGCTCTTCTTGGGCGGCTGCCCGAGGGGTCTCGGCTTTACAACTTTGCCGAGCTGTTACTTGGTCGGGTTCAAACACTTTTGCAAAATTCTACAAGTTTGATACCCTGGCTGAGGAGGACCTTGAGTTTGCTCATTCGGTGCTGCAGAGTCATCCGCACTCTCCCGCCCGTTTGGGAGCTTTGGTATAATCCCCATGGTCCTTACGGAGTACCCAGCATCCACTAGGACGTCAGAGAAAATAAGAATTTACTCACCGGTAATTCTATTTCTCGTAGTCCGTAGTGGATGCTGGGAGCCCGTCCCAAGTGCGGACTCTCTGCAATACATGTATATAGTTATTGCTTAACTAAAGGGTTATTGTATGAGCCATCTGTTGAGAGAGGCTCAGTTATTGTTCATACTGTTAACTGGGTATAGTTATCACGAGTTGTACAGTGTGATTGGTGTGGCTGGTATGAGTCTTACCCTGGATTCCAAATCCTTTCCTAGTAATGTCAGCTCTTCCGGGCACAGTTTCCCTAACTGAGGTCTGGAGGAGGGGCATAGAGGGAGGAGCCAGTGCACACCAGATATAGTACCTAATCTTTCTTTTAAGAGTGCCCAGTCTCCTGCGGAGCCCGTCTATACCCCATGGTCCTTACGGAGTACCCAGCATCCACTACGGACTACGAGAAATAGAATTACCGGTGAGTAAATTCTTATTTTTTTATGTAAATAATGCAAGGAAATACATATTTATTTTTTAGATCTGTACATTTTGCCATTATTATCCTCTGCTATTGGTTTAGTATAATAGAATAAACAACTTGTACACTAGTACTGTAGACTATGTAGAATAATTATTTCCTATTAACATAAAGCATAGCACCAATAAACAAATGGTAAACTCACACGTACAGTACTACACACAAAGGTATGGTATGCGGTTAATATACAGCTTGTTCGGATCCCGACATTCAGGATCCCAATGTCGTAATTTCGACAGGCGGCTAAATGCCGGCGTTCGGAATCCCGACCGTAGCCCCATATTCCCACTCGGGTGGTGGTCCACGCCAAAACCTGAGTGGGAATATAACGTGTGGTGAGCGAGGTTCTCCACAAGGCCCATTGCATGGTGAGCACAGCGAGCCCGCGAGGGGACTCGCTGCCGGTATGCCAGCTGCCGGGATGCTGCCAGCATTGCGACAGCCTGTATATCATATGTATTGTAAAGGTACAGTTATGCGTCGTTCAGATTGTACAGCACCATTTTAATGTTTTCTGTTTTTTTTACAGACTTCAAGAAAATTTTTCCCTATTACATTTTTGGGATCGATCACATGGATTGCAATTTTTTCATATTTAATGGTCTGGTGGGCACATCAGGTAAGCAGCATTTACATTGATGATGAATAATAAGGGGATTGGCATTTTCTGTCCTCTCCTTTTTCTCCTCTATGCCATAAACACCAATTGAGTTGTTTAGAGTGTGAAAATATTGCGTTGTTTTGAATGTGAAAATAAACATTTTTAGCAATTTAGCATTAAGTTTAAGAAGACCTGGTTCCTTTTTTAAAATGTATGTTTGGAATGTTAATGTATAATTAATAGGGTATATGTCTACAAAGTATACAGTAGGTAATAAAAGGAAGGCATAATGTATGTTAACATTTATTTAATCTAGCCTCTAAGTAACTTTCATGAATAAAACCTAGGCCCTCATTCCGAGTTGTTCGCTCGCAAGGCGATTTTAGCAGAGTTACACACGCTAAGCCGCCGCCTACTGGGAGTGAATCTTAGCTTCTTAAAATTGCGAACGATGTATTCGCAATATTGCGATTACAAACTACTTAGCAGTTTCTGAGTAGCTTCAACCTTACTCGGCATCTGCGATCAGTTCAGTGCTTGTCGTTCCTGGTTTGACGTCATAAACACACCCAGCATTCGCCCAGACACTCCTCCGTTTCTCCAGCCACTCCCGCGTTTTTTCCGGAAACGGTAGCGTTTTTATCCACACGCCCATAAAACGCCGTGTTTCCGCCCAGTAACACCCATTTCCTGTCAATCACACTACGATCGCCGGAGCGAAGAAAAAGCCGTGAGTAAAAATACTATCTTCATAGCAAAATTACTTGGCGCAGTCGCAGTGCGAACATTGCGCATGCGTACTAAGCAGAAAAACGCTGCGATGCGAAGAAAAATACAGAGCGAACGACTCGGAATGAGGGCCCTAGTTATGCCTTTGAAAGGTGGCATTTTGCTATGGAGTCTGGTTAACTACCCCAACTCCCCACCCATACCCCCACACACACACCCTGCAGAGACCATTTGCATACTTACCTACATGCACGGAGAGGAGAAGTAGATGGGCAGTGACATGGGCAGGCCAGGCTAATCGCATCATTAGGCCCTGCTCCCTATCAAGGAAAATGTCTTAATTGGGGCAGAATTTCATAATTAGGCTCCGCCCCCTCTGCAGGGACTGCAGATTTACTTTACTTATCTTCCCATTCTGCCCACTTCACTAGGAGGTGGGCAGAAAGCTGGAGGGGTGCTCACTCTTCCAGGGGTGCGGGGGACTACATGAAAAATCGTTAGTCTCCCGCAGGAACCGAGAGAGAAGGCAAGTATGCCTTTGACCGGGATTCAGATGATAGGTGACAGTTAAAAGGTCGTCATCCAAATGGTCATGTTGGTCAAAAGGTCGACATGTTGCTTCTGTTTGTCCACATATCTAATGATTGGCAGCCACCAGCACTGGTTGTGCCTTTTACATTGACCATAAATAATTTAAAATGGTCCTAGACCACCAACCGAAGGCACCCCCAAAAGTGCCCTGAGGCACTCCAGGGTGCCATGACACAGAAGAACAGTCTAACTCAAATCAATATTTGGTGTGAACACCCTTTGCCTTCAAAACAGCATCACTTCTTATAGGTACACTTGCACAAAGTCAGGAATTTTGTAGGATTATTGGGGATAATTTAGACCTAATCGCTGGGCAGCAATTATTGCTGTCCTGCGATCAGATAATTGCCACCTACTGGGGGAGGGTATTTTAGCTGTGCAAGTGTGCGAACGCATGTGTAGCAGAGCTGCATAAACTGATTTTGTGCAGTTTCTGCGCAGCCCAGGACTTACTCAGCAGCTGCGATCACTTCAGTCTGTCGGTACCGGATTTGACATCAGACACCCTCCTTGAAAATGCTTGGACATGCCTGCATTTTTCCAGACACTCCCTGAAAACGGTCAGTTGCCACCCACAAATGCCCTCTACCTGTCAATCTCCTTGCAAGCGCCCATGCGATCGTTTTTATCGCATCATCCCGTCGCTGTGCACTAATGCCCAGTGCAGTTGTCTGACACACCTGCGCATTGCGGTGCATACGCATGCGCAGTTCAGACCTGATCGCAGGCTGTGAGAAAACGCAACCATAACGATCAGGTCTGAATTACCCCCATAGTCAGGTGTATGATTAACTAATCATACCAAACAGATGATAATGATCATCATTTTCATATGTATGTTGAAATACAGTCATTAACTGAAACAGTAACAGCTGTGTAGGAGGCTTAAAACAGGGTGGGGAACAACCAAACTTTGCTACAAAGGTAAAGTTGTGGAAGAGCATTTCATGTCACAGGTATACCATACATCATGGTAAGACTGAGCACAGCAACAAGACACAAGGGGGTAAATTTACTAAGATTCGTATTTTCCCGTTTCAGGTCAAAGTTCAATCACGAATGACATCGAAAGTGTAAAACTGCAACTTTTTGAATTTGTTACGATGGATTTACTAAGCTGTCGTATTCGGGTTTTTCTTTTCTTCCGATGTCGATGTCATTCGTGTTTTTTTTGTGTTTTTTACGGCAGTGATTAGCAAAACACTGCCGACTTTTTTACAATTAATCTCGGCCGGATCTGTGTGATCCGTGCTGGGGATCTATTTGTTTTTTTTTTTTAATTAAACACTGTAAAATTTAAAAAAAAAATTGCGTGGGGTCCCCCCTCCTAAGCATAACCAGCCTCGGGCTCTTTGAGCCGATCCTGGTTGCCGAAATATGGGAAAAAAATTGACAGGGGTTCCCCCATATTTAAGCAACCAGCATCGGGCTCTGCGCCTGGTCCTGGTTCCAAAAATACGGGGGACAAAAAGAGTAGGGGTCCCCCGTATTTTTAAAACCAGCACCGGGCTCCACTAGCTGGACAGATAATGCCACAGCCGGGGGTCACTTTTATATAGTGCCCTGCGGCCGTGGCATCAAAAATCCAACTAGTCACCCCTGGCCGGGGTACCCTGGGGGAGTGGGGACCCCTTCAATCAAGGGGTCCCCCCCCCCAGCCACCCAAGGGCCAGGGGTGAAGCCCGAGGCTGTCCCCCCCCATCCAATGGGCTGCGGATGGGGGGGCTGATAGCCTTTGTTGTAAAAGAAAAGATATTGTTTTTAGTAGCAGTACTACAAGTCCCAGCAAGCCTCCCCCGCATGCTGGTACTTGGAGAACCACAAGTACCAGCATGCGGCGGAAAAACGGGCCCGCTGGTACCTGTAGTACTACTACTAAAAAAATACCCAAAAAAACACAAGACACACACACCGTGAAAGTATAATTTTATTACATACATACACACATACATACATACTTACCTTATGTTCCCACGCAGGTCGGTCCTCTTCTCCAGTAGAATCCAAGGGGTACCTGTTGAAGAAATTATACTCACGAGATCCAGGGGTCCAGGGTCCTCGGGGAATCCAGGTGTAATCCACGTACTTGAAAAAAATAACAAAACGGACACTCGAGCCACGCACTAAAAGGGGACCCATGTTTGCACATGGATCCCCTTTTCCCGACTGCCAGAAACCCACTCTGACTGATGTCTAAGTGGGTTTCTTCAGCCAATCAGGGAGTGCCACGTTGTAGCACTCTCCTGATCGGCTGTGTGCTCCTGTCCTAACTGACAGGCAGCACACGGCAGTGTTACAATGTAGCGCCTATGCGCTCCATTGTAACCAATGCTGGGAACTTTCTTGCTCAGCGGTGACGTCACTTTAGGTCAACCGCAGGGCAGAAAGTTCCCATCATTGGTTACAATGTAGCGCATAGGCGCTACATTGTAACACTGCCGTGTGCTGCCTGTCAGTGAGGACAGGAGCACACAGCTGATCAGGAGAGTGCTACAACGTGGCGCTCCCTGATTGGCTGAAGAAACCCACTTAGACAGAAGTCAAAGTGGGTTTCTGGCATTCGTGGAAAGGTGACCCATGTGCAAACATGGGTCCCCTTTCAGTTCGTGGTCGGGACACCGTTTTTTTTTTTTTTTCAAGTACGTGGATTACCCCTGGATTTCCCGAGGAGCCTGGACCCCTGGATCTCGTGAGTATAATTTCTTCAACAGGTACCCCTTGGATTCTACTGGAGAAGAGGACCGACCTGCGTGGGAACTTAAGGTAAGTATGTATGTATGTGTGTATGTATGTAATAAAATTATACTTTCACGGTGTGTGTGTCTTGTCTTTTTTTGGGTATTTTTTTAGTAGTAGTACTACAGGTACCAGCGGGCCCGTTTTTCCGTTGCATGCTGGTACTTGTGGTTCTCCAAGTACCAGCATGCGGGGGAGGCTTGCTGGGCCTTGTAGTACTGCTACTAAAAACAATATCTTTTCTTTTACAACAAAGGCTATCAGTCTCCCCATCCGCAGCCCATTGGATGGGGGGGGACAGCCTCGGGCTTCACCCCTGGCCCTTGGGTGGCTGGGGGGGGGGACCCCTTGATTGAAGGGGTCCCCACTCCCCCAGGGTACCCCGGCCAGGAGTGACTAGTTGGATTTTTTATGCCACGGCCGCAGGGCACTATATAAAAGTGTCCCCCGGCTGTGGCATTATCTGTCCAGCTAGTGGAGCCCGGTGCTGGTTTTAAAAATACGGGGGACCCCTACTCTTTTTGTCCCCCGTATTTTTGGGACCAGGACCAGGCGCAGAGCCCGATGCTGGTTGCTTAAATATGGGGGAACCCCTGTCATTTTTTTCCCCATATTTCTGCAACCAGGATCGGCTCAAAGAGCCCGAGGCTGGTTATGCTTAGGAGGGGGGACCCCACGCAATTTTTTTTGAAAAAATAAGCACTTTCCCACCCCTTCCCACTGATATACATGCACGGATCTCATGGATCCGTGCATGCCTATCCAATCACGAATAAAAAAAAAAGGTCTGGTTTTTTTTAGCACTTTTTTACGAGTTGTAATTTTTCACGGCAGTGTTTGTTTGTTTTTTGCTTTGCACTTCTTAGTAAATGACCGAGATTCATACTTAAACAGCCGCGTTTTGACCGATGGTGTATTCATTCGTAATTTTTTACTTGGACTTGCAAAAAATTACGAATGCCCTCATCTCTGCCGTGATTAGTGTTTAGTAAATTACCGAGATGACACTTTGATGAAAAAACGGCATCTCGGTCAAAATCGGGAGCTTAGTAAATTTCCCCCAAGGTAGTTATTCTGCATCAGCAAGGTCTCTCCCAGGCAAAGATTTCAAAGAAGAGTGGGGTTTCAAGTTGTGCTATTCAACTGTTTGATGAAGCACAAAGAAACGGGCAACATTGAGGACCATAGACGCAGTGGTTAGCCGAGGAAACTTACTGCATCAGATGAAAGACACATCATGCTTACTTCCCTTGGAAATTGGAAGATGTCCAGCAGTGCCATCAGTTCAGAACTGGCAGAAACCAGTGGTACCCAGTTAGACCCAGATACATTCTGTCCAGAAGTGGTGTACATGGAAGAATTGTGGCCAAAAAGCCATGCCTTCGACGTGGAAACAAATCCAGGCAACTCAACTATGCACGAAAACATAGGAACTAGGGTGAAGAAAACTGGCAGCACTGGACTGATGAGTCAAAATGTGAAATATTTGGCTGTAACAGATGGCAGTTTGTTTACCGAAGGGCTGGAGAGTGGTACAATAATGAGTGTCTGAAGGCAACAGTGAAGCATGGTGGAGGATCCTTGCAAGTATGGGGCTGCATTTCAGCAAATGGAGTTGGGCATTTGGTCAGGTTTAATGATGTCCTCAGTGTTTAGAAATACAGGTAGGTAATTATTCATCATGCAATACCATCAGGAAGGTGTCTCATAGGCTTTAAATGTATTCTGCATCAGGACAGCGACCCCAAACATACAGCCAATGTCATTAAGAACTAACTTCAGTGTAAAGAAGAACAAGGATTCCTGGTAGTGATGAGATGGCCTCACAGAGCCCTGATCACAAATTCATCGAGTCTGTGTTACATGAAGAAACAGAAGGAATTGAGCAAGCCTACATTCACAGAGGATCTGTGGTTAGTTCTGCAAAATGTTGCAACAACTTCCCTACCGAGTTCATTCAAAAACTGTGTGCAAATGTACCTAGAAGAATTGATGGTGTTTTAGTAAAAGCAGGCGCAACTAGAAGGGCTGTTTAATGTGACCGCAGCAACGATGAAGAAGGACACATCTGTATTTCATGGTTGTTTTTATTTACTTTTTCTTCTCCAATTTCCCATATCTGACTCCACTTCTCTCTGTCTCTCTCCCCCACATCTGTTTCTCCCTTCCCAATGCCACCCCCCCAAGTGTGTATACCTCAATTTCCTTCATGTGTCTTTCTCTCACCCATATGTCTCTTTCCCCACCACTGATCTCTCTCTCTCCCACATGTTTCTCTCTCACACTTCCTACTTATCTCTCTTGCCCCACGTCTCTTTCTCTCACCCCACACGTCTATCTCTCCACCACATATCTCTCTCTCTCTCCCATGCCTCTTATTCTCTCTCTTTCCCCCACTCCTCTATATCTCCCTCACCATGTCTTTCTCTCCCCTGCCCACATTTCTCCACCCTCAGTGTGTTTCCTCCTCTCTCCTTCATGTGTCTTTCTCTCCCCACCACTTATATGTCTCTCCCTCTCTATGGGGCAATAGGTGTGTGCCGATGGTGCCTTGCCCACAGCGCAAATGCACTGAAGGCGCACCATCGGCAGCACCCCCCCTCCCCCGCACGGGCATTTTCACCTGGCTACTACTTGAAGTCTTGCCGCCGCTGCTGCTGTCCCGCCTCTGGAAGGAGTGGGAGCACTGTTGTAGGCACCATCTGGCAGCACACCTTCTCCCTGTACTGCTTCTGCCGTTCCTAAGTCCCGCTGAGTCTGCAAGGGACTGGGAGTTGTGCCGCAGCCGCCATCCCCCCACTCCGTGGCTGAGTACCACTGGCGCTGGTGGCTGACTCTCGCTGGTAAGGGCTACGGAGCGTCGCCGCTCCCCACACTCCGTCCCTGAGCCCTGCTTGTGCCAGCAGTCTTCTGCTGCCGCTGTACAGGTGTACCGGACTCCGCAGCTTGGCTGCAGCTGCCGGACCAAGGAGTGTTCTGTGGATGCTGGATCGTGGCCTCCCTCCAGGTGAGTAGAAACACACACACACACACACACACACACACACACATACACACACACACACACACACACACACACACACACTCCCCTCTACCTCTGCCTGCTTAATGTGTAAAAAAGGGTAACTCCGCTATTGTAATGTGTAAAAAGGGGGACTCCGCTATTGTAATGTGTAAAAAAAGGGGGACTCTGTTCAGAGGCGAAACTAGCGAGCGGTGGGCCCAGGTGCGACAAAATGCTTTGGGCCTTTCCCCCCCCTTCTCCATCCCATCCAAGTCCACCTCCTCGGGGCCAGGGAAATGGATCCCTAGCAACAGTGCCGTAGCTAGACATTTTAGCGCTGTTTGCAAGAAACATCATCCGAGGCCCCCCTCTATGTGAAAAATATATAGGGGCGTGGCCACAAAATAATACCAATTCATATAACGGTGCACAGTAGTCTCCATTATTCAAATTACGCCACACAGTAGCACCACTACACCAGGTAGAGCCCCTTTTACACATTACGGCGGACAGATTCCCCTTTCTACACATTACGGCAGAGAGCGTCCCCTTTTTACACATTACGGCAGACAGCGTCCCCCTTTTTTACACATTATGGCAGACAGCGTCCCCCTTTTTTACACATTACGGCAGACAGCGTCCCCTTTTTTACACATAACGGCAGACAGTGTCCCCTTTTTACACATTACAGCAGACAGTCCCCCTTTTTTTACACATTACGGCAGACAGCGTCCCCTTTTTACACATTACGGCAGACAGCGTCCCTTTTTTTACACATTACGGCAGACAACATCCCCTTTTTACACATAACGGCAGACAGCGTCCCCTTTCTTACACATAATGGCAGACAGAGTCCCCCTTTTTACACATTACGGCAGACAACATCCCCTTTTTACACATAACGGCAGACAGCGTCCCCTTTTTTACACATAATGGCAGACAGAGTCCCCCTTTTTACACATTACGGCAGACAGCATCCTCCTTTTTACACATTAAGGCAGACAGCATCCTCCTTTTTACACATTACGGCAGACAGCGTCCCCCTTTTTACACATTACGGCAGACAACGCCCCTTTTTACACATTGTGGCAGACAGACAGAATAGAAAGAAAGAAAGATAGAAAGAAAGAATAGATTATACTTACTGTCTCCGCTGGCAGTCAGGCTTCTCAGTGCAGCTTGATGGCGGATGATGATCCCGGGCAGGGGAGAAGAAGGAGGTGGAAGGTGGAGGAGGGAGCCGCAGCAGCGCAGTGTAATTGGTGGAGGCGCTGCTGCTGCTGTCCCTCTCCTTCACCATAGACTGTCCGCTGCTGTAAATGCTGGGATTCGCTTCCCAGCATTCACAGCGGCGGAGGGCAGCCTATGGTGAAGGAGAGGGACAGCAGCAGCGCCTCCACCAATTACACTGCGCTGCTGCAGCTCCCTCCACCTCCATAGTGCAGCGCTCCCCTCCTCGACGGGCAGCGGACAGCGGCATGTTTGACTCATTACATGCCGCACTGAATTTGGGCCCTGGACAGTGGCGGGCCCCGGTGCACTAGTGGTAGTTCCGCCACTGACTCTGTTACTGTAATGTGTAAAAAAGGGGGACTCTGCTACTTTAATGTGTAAAATAAGGGGACTCTGTTACTGTAATGTGTAGAAAAGGGGGACTCTGCTTAATGTGTAAAAAGGGGGACACTGCTACTGTAATGTGTAAAAAAAGGGGGACTGTTACTGTAATGTGTAAAAAGGGGGAACTCTGCTTAATGTGTGAAAAGGGGGACTCTGCTACTGTAATGTGTAAAAAAGGGGGACTCTGAGACTGTAATGTGTAGAAAAGGGGGACTCTGCTTAATGAGTAAAAAGGGGGTCTCTGCTACTGTAATGTGTAAAAAAGGGGGACTGTTACTGTAATGTGTAAAAAAGGGGGGCTCTGCTTAATGTGTAAAAAGGGGGACTCTGCTACTGTAATGTGTAAAAAAGGGGACTCTGTTACTGTAATGTGTAAAAAATGGGACTCTGCTTAATGTGTAAAAAAGGGGGTCTCTGCTACTGTAATGTGTAAAAAAGGGTACTCTGTTACTGTAATGTGTATAAAAGGGGGACTCTGCTTGCTTAATGTGTAAAAAGGGGACTCTGCTACTGTAATGTGTAAAAAAAAGGGGACTCTACTGCCATAATGTGTAAAAAAGGGGGACTCTGTCTACCTAATGTGTAAAAAAAAGGGGGACTCTGCTGGTATAATGTGTAAAAAAAAGTTGGACTCTGCTTGCTTAATATGTAAAAAAGGGGGACTCTGCTACTGTAATGTGTAAAGAAGGGGGACTCTGCCAGCCTAATGTGTAAAAAAGGGGGACTCTGCCTGCCTAATGTGTAAACAAGGGGGATTCTGTTGATGTAATGTATAGAAAAAGGTGGACTCTGCTACCTAATGTGTAAAAAAAAAAGGGGGACTCTGCTGGTATAATGTGTAAAAAAAAAAGTTGGACTATGCTTACTTAATGTGTAAAAAGGGGGACTCTGCTACTGTAATGTGTAAAAAAGGGGACCCTGCCTAAAGTGTAAAAAATGGGGACTCTGCCTGCCTAATTTGTAAAATAGGGGAACTCTGCCTGCCTAATGTGTTAAAAAGGGGGACTCTGCTGCAGTAATGTGTAAAAAAGGGGGACACTGCTGCCGTAATGTTATAAAAATGAGATGCTCTGCCTGCCTAATTTGTAAAATAGGGGAACTCTGCCTGCCTAATGTGTTAAAAAGGGGGACTCTGCTGCAGTAATGTGTAAAAAAGGGGGACTCTGCTGCCGTAATGTTATAAAAATGCTGACTCTGCTGCAGTAATGTGTAAAAGGGGACTTTACCTGCCGTATAATGTAAAAGGGAGCTCTGCCTAACGTAATGTGTAAAAGGGAGCTCTGTGGCCATGCCCCTTCCCCATGAAGCCACGCCCCTATATTTTTTGGTATGCGCATTGACCCTAGGGCTAAAATGTCTAGTGACGGCGCTGCCAAATGTAATAGGGTCTGAGTTTTGAAAATATGTGAATTTAGTGCTAAACTTGCACATTTTTAGAACTCTGCCAATACTGGTTACAGAAAGTTTATATATTTCGGCCGAGAACATGCAAACTCACATTTCTCTTACGTCCTAGAGGATGCTGGGGACTCCGTAAGGACCATGGGGTATAGACGGGCTCGGCAGGAGACATGGGCACTATAAAGAACTTTAGAATGGGTGTGCACTGGCTCCTCCCTCTATGCCCCTCCTCCAGACCTCAGTTAGATCCTGTGCCCAGAGGAGACTGGGTGCATTACAGGGGAGCTCGACTGAGGTTCTCTGAAAAATAATTTTGTTAGGTTTTTTATTTTCAGGTAGCACTGCTGGCAACAAGCTCCCTGCATCGTGGGACTGAGGGGAGAGAAGCAGACCTACTTAAGTGATAGGCTCTGCTTCTTAGGCTACTGGACACCATTAGCTCCAGAGGGTCGGAACGCAGGTCTCACCCTCGCCGATCGTCCCGGAGCCGCGCCGCCGTCCTACTCAGAGCCGGAAGATAGAAGCCGGGTGAGTAGAAGAAGAAAGATGACTTCAAAGGTGGCAGAAGACTTCAGTTCTTCAGTGAGGTAACGCGCAGCGGTAACGCGCAGCGCCATTGCTCCCAAACACACACACACAACAGTGGGCACTGTAAGGGTGCAGGGCGCAGGGGGGGTGCCCTGGGCAGCAATTAATAGCCTCAAGGGACACTGGCAGATGTACAGATACTGCGGAGGCAGTATATTATTAACCCATGCCAGTTTTTTGATTATTTGAGGTGGGATCGAAGTCCGCCGCTGAGGGGGCGGGACTTGATCCTCCAGCACTAACCAGTGCCATTTTCTCCACAGCACATGCAAAGAAGCTGGCTCCCCGGACTCTCCCCTGCTGAACACGGCCACAGAGGGCAAAAAAGAGGGGGGCACATGTAATTGGCGCAGTGAGTGTTATATATATTTTTATATAAAAGCGCTGTCCTAACTGGGATTTTATTCCAGGGTCTGGTGGCGCTGGGTGTGTGCTGGCATACTCTCTCTCTGTCTCTCCAAAGGGCCTTATAGGGGAACTGTCTCCATATAGTTATTTCCATGAGTGTGTGGGGGTGTCGGTACGTGTGTGTCGGCATGCCTGAAGCGGAAGGCTTTTCTAGGGAGGAGGTGGAGCAGATGATTGTGGTGTCTCCGTCAGCAACGCCGACACCTGACTGGTTGGATATGTGGAATGTTTTAAATGCAAATGTGGCTTTATTACATAAGATATTGGACAAAGCAGAGTCCAGGGATAAAGCAGGGAGTCAATCCATGGCTTTAACTGTGTCACAGGGACCTTCTGGGTCTCAGAAACGCCCACTGTCCCAAGTAGCAGACACTGATACCGACACGGATTCTGACTCCAGTGTCGACTACGATGATGCGAGGTTACACCCAACGGTGGCCAAAAGTATTCTTTACATGATTATTGCAATAAAAGATGTTTTGCATATCACAGATGACCACTCTGTCCCTGACAAGAGGGTACACATGTTTAAGGAAAAGAAGCCTGAGGTCACTTTTCCCCCATCTCATGAGCTGAATGAGTTATTTGAAAAAGCTTGGGAAACTCCAGACAAGAAACTGCAGATTCCCAAGAGATATCTTATGGCGTATCCTTTCCCGGCAAAGGACAGGGTACGGTGGGAGTCCTCGCCCAGGGTGGACAAGGCGTTAACGCGCTTGTCCAAAAAGGTAGCGCTGCCGTTTCCAGATACAGCAGCCCTCAGGGATCCTACTGATCGCAGGCAGGAAACTACCTTGAAGTCAAATTATACACATACGGCTGCCTTGCTCAGACCGACAATAGCGTCGGCTTGGGTTTGTAGCGCTGTGGCGGCTTGGACGGATACCTTGTCAGCTGACATTGATACCCTGGATAGGGATACCATTTTATTGACCTTGGGTCACATTAAAGACGCAGTCCTATATATGAGAGATGCTCAGAGAGACGTTGGCCTGCTGGGTTCGAGAGCCAACGCTATGACGATTTCTGCTAGGCGAGCCCTGTGGACCCGCCAATGGACGGGTGATGCCGACTCTAAGAGGCATATGGAAGTTTTGCCTTACAAAGGTGAGGACTTATTTGGGGAAGGTCTCACGGACCTTGTTTCCACAGCTACTGCAGGTAAATCTACTTTTTTACCTTATGTTTCCTCACAGCAAATGAAAACGCCACAATATCAGATGCAGTCCTTTCGGTCGCACAAGTCCAGAAGAGGTCGGGGCTCTTCCTTCCTCGCCAGAGGTAAGGGTAGAGGGAAAAACTGCCGGCTACGGCTAGTTCCCAGGAGCAGAAGTCCTCCCCGGCTTCTACTAAATCGGCCTTACCAGCTTCCTCCCCAGAAAGGGAGATAGTTTTAGCTGCAATTCAAAAACTGTGTCATCAACAAGTAGTTGTCAATGTTCCCCTACTTCAACAGGGGAAGGGGTACTATTCAACCCTGTTTGTGGTCCCGAAGCCGGATGGCTCGGTCAGATCCATTCTGAATTTAAAATCCCTAAACCTGTACTTGAAAAGGTTCAAATTCAAGATGGAATCGCTCAGGGCGGTTATCGCCAACCTGGAAGGGGGGATTTTATGGTGTCACTAGACATAAAGGATGCATACCTTCATGTCCCAATATATCCTCCTCATCAGGCGTACCTGAGATTCGCGGTACAGGACTGTCATTACCAGTTTCAGACGTTGCTGTTTGGGCTTTCCACGGTCCCGAGGATTTTCACCAATATAATGGCGGAAATGATGGTGCTCCTGCGCAAGCAGGGAGTCACAGTTATCCCATACTTGGACGATCTCCTGATAAAACCGAGATCGAGAGAACAGTTGCTGCAAAGCGTGTCGCTCTCCCTAAGAGTGCTGCAGCAACACGGCTGGATTCTCAATCTACCAAAGTCACAGTTGGTTTCAACGACCCGGTTGACTTTCTTGGGCATGATTCGGGACACGGAACAAAAGAGGGTTTTTCTCCCGATGGAAAAAGCCCAGGAACTCCAGAACTTGGTCAGAGGCCTGTTGAAACCGAAAAGTGTGTCGGTCCATCAATGCACTTGAGTACTGGGGAAATGGTGGCGTCCTACGAGGCCATTCCCTTCGGCAGGTTTCATGCGAGGACTTTTCAGTGGGACCTTCTGGACAAGTGGTCCGGGTCCCATCTACACATTCATCAAAAAATCAGCCTGTCCCCCAGGGCCAGGGTGTCTCTCCTGTGGTGGCTGCAGAGTGCTCACCTTCTAGAGGCTCGCAGGTTCGGCATTCTGGACTGGGTTCTGGTGACCACGGACGCGAGCCTCCGAGGATGGGGAGCAGTCACACAAGGAAGAAACTTCCAGGGACTATGGTCAAGCCAGGAGGCTTGTCTGCACATCAACGTACTGGAATTGAGGGCCATATACAACGGCCTACGACAAGCGGAGAATCTTCTTCGCGACCTACCGGTTCTGATTCAGTCAGACAACATCACAGCCGTGGTTCATGTAAACCGCCAAGGCGGTACAAGAAGCAGAGTGGCGATGGCGGAAGCCACCAGGATTCTTCGCTGGGCGGAAAATCATGTAAGCGCTTTGACAGCAGTCTTCATTCCGGGAGTGGACAACTGGGAAGCAGACTTCCTCAGCAGACACGATCTCCATCCAGGAGAGTTGGGACTTCATCAAGAAGTTTTTGCAGAGATAACAATTCATTGGGGACTTCCTCAAATAGACATGATGGCGTCACGCCTCAACAAGAAGCTTCAGAGGTATTGTGCCAGGTCAAGGGACCCTCAGGCAGTAGCAGTGGACACCCTGGTGACACCGTGGGTGTTTCAGTCGGTCTATGTGTTCCTTCCTCTTCCACTCATCTCAAATATTGAGAATCATAAGACGAAAAAGTGTACAAACAATACTCATTGTTCCAGATTGGCCTCGCAGGGCCTGGTATTCAGATCTTTAGGAAATGCTCACAGAAGATCCGTGGCCTCTTCCTCTCAGAGAGGACCTGTTGCAACAGGGGCCCTGTCTGTTCCAAGACTTACTGCGGTTGCATTTGACGGCATGGCGGTTGAACGCCGAATCCTAGCTGGGAAAGGCATTCCGGAAGAAGTCATCCCTACTCTGATAAGGGCTAGGAAGGAGGTGACGGCGAAGCATTATCACCGTATCTGGAGAAAGTATGTATCTTAGTGTGAAGCCAAGAATGCTTCTGCGGAAGATTTCCATCTGGGCCGATTTCTCCACTTTCTACAGACAGGAGTGGATATGGGCCTAAAATTAGGCTCCATTAAGGTACAGATTTCGGCCCTATCAATTTTCTTTCAGAGGGAATTGGCTTCTCTCCCAGAAGTCCAGACTTTTATAAAGGGAGTGCTGCACATCCAGCCTCCTTTTGTGCCTCCAGTGGCACCATGGGCACCTTACCGTGGTATTACAGTTCCTGAAATCTCACTGGTTTGAGCCTCTTCAAACGGTGGAATTAAAATTTCTCACTTGGAAGGTGGTCATGTTGTTGGCCTTGGCATCTGCAAGACGGGTGTCTGAATTGGCGGCTTTGTCTCACAAAAGCCTCTATCTGATTTTCCATGTGGATAGAGCAGAATTGCGGACTCGTCCTCAATTTTTGCCTAAGGTGGTTTCATCGTTTCATATGAACCAACCTATTGTGGTGCCTGTGGCTACGGGAGACTTGGAGGATTCCAAGTCCCTTGATGTAGTCAGGGCCTTGAAAATTTATGTAGCCAGGACGGCTCGGGTTAGGAAAACAGAGGCTCTGTTTGTCCTGTATGCAGCCAACAAGGTTGGCGCTCCTGCTTCTAAGCAGACTATTGCTCGCTGGATCTGTAACACGATTCAGCAGGCTCATTCTACGGCTGGATTGCCATTACCAAATTCGGTAAAGGCCCATTCCACTAGGAAGGTGGGCTCTTCTTGGGCGGCTTCCCGAGGCGTCTCGGCATTACAGCTTTGCAGAGCGGCGACTTGGTCGGGTTCAAACACTTTTGCTAAATTCTACAAGTTTGATGCCTTGGCTGAGGAGGACCTAATGTTTGCTCAATCGGTGCTGCAGAGTCATCCGCACTCTCCCGCCCGGTCTGGAGCTTTGGTATAATCCCCATGGTCCTTACGGAGTCCCCAGCATCCTCTAGGACGTAAGAGAAAATAAGATTTTAAACCTACCGGTAAATCTTTTTCTCCTGGTCTGTAGAGGATGCTGGGCGCCCGTCCCAGTGCGGACTGAATTCTGCAAGACTTGTATATAGTCATTGCTTACATAAGGGTTATGTTACAGTTTTGATCAGTCTTTGGCTGATGCTGTTTTGTTTCATACTGTTGACTGGTTCGTATATTCCAGGTTATACGGTGTGGATGGTGTGGGCTGGTATGAATCTTGCCCTTGGATTAACAAAAATGCTTTCCTCGTACTGTCCGTCTCCTCTGGGCACAGTTTCTCTAACTGAGGTCTGGAAGAGGGGCATAGAGGGAGGAGCCAGTGCACACCCATTCTAAAGTTCTTTATAGTGCCCATGTCTCCTGCAGAGCCCATCTATACCCCATGGTCCTTACGGAGTCCCCAGCATCCTCTACGGACTAGGAGAAAAATATTTACCGGTAGGTTTAAAATCTTATTTTTGTCCACACTCCCGCAACTTGCACTGTATAAACTTGTATCCAGATGTTTTTCCATTTTGTACATACAACTTGGCGAATGTAATAGGGTCCGAGTATTGACTCTAACCTAAAACATTATCAAAAACTTTAAAAAAAAACAGAGCTGATTCATATTGGCAAGTTATATGTGACATTTTGGAGAAAAAATACACAGTAAAAACACATTTTCAATAAATAAACATTTCTAAATATATATCTAAAATTAAAAACCCAGTTACAATAATGTAACCCCTAAAAATAGTGTAGCTACAGTACATGTAAGTGTAAAATATCCACTAAACAAACCCATTACCTATAATGTTGTATCCCCTAAATAGTGTACCTACATCTACATAAAAAAAACACATTTCCAAAAACAGAATACCAATTTACACTAACAAAGTTAACATACTTTATAACGAAACACAGAAACAAATATTTTTTTAACACTTTATTTAAAAAAAAGGCAAAAACATAAAAAAAATTTTTGTGAGGAATCTTCCTGCCCCGTTAGGTGCCCCCCTGCCCTGCGCATAGGGGCACTATGCCTCATGGGAAACACTAGTGACACAGTTTGGGGGCTGGTAGCTTGGGAGCTGGCCGTAGATGTAAAGGGAGCTTCCCCAACAGTTCTTTGGTCCACCATCACCCTTTGTAGGGCAAGCTATGCCTGGGATTGGTCCTGGATGGCCTGCGTTTGGTCCTGGATGGCCTGCGTTTGGTCCATAAATGTGAGCTGATGCTCCCTGAAGTTGTGGAGAGAGGATGTCAGCTCCTCCATACTTGGGGCGGTGCTCTATGGGGTGGCAGTTATGGCTGCTGTGTAAGTGGGATGGGCACTGGCGGGTCCACAGGAGTAAGGATCAGGGTGTCCTCATCCTCCTCCCCCCCTGAAGAATACACTACCAGCATAACTTGTGCAGAAGGGGCCTGCGGAGTTGGTGATGTGTGGAGTTGCGGCAGGAACAGAACACAAAAAGGAAATATACTAGTACTCTGTAAAAAATACTGTTTCTAGTAATTTAGACACAACAAAACGTGTTAAAGATGTCCATGCTTATTGTTTCGCTATATGTTTATTGTGACTCCACGTGACTTCCTGACGTCCTCTTTTAGCCCTTCCACTGCTCGCTGGGAAGGGGGATTGGGCTTTCGATTGTGGCTTCTCCTTCTGCGTTCCATCGGACTGGGCATTGGATAATGCCGGACCCTAAAGATGTAGAGCCCCCCCTTGATAGCTCAAAGAGGTCTCTCAAGTTTGTCTTGTGGAACGTAGAGGGTTTGAATACACCAATCAAGAGGAAAAAAGTACTGAACCACCTTAAAAAAATTCCATCCCGATGTGGTGTTTCTACAAGAGACACACTGGCGAATTACTGATCCTAACATACTTAGGGACACCTGGGTTGGAGACTTTAGAAGTGCCTCATATACTACCAAAACAAGGGGAGTATTGCTCTTGTTTCGTAAATCATTGCACTACGAGATTAGGGAGGAATGGATAGACCCAGAGGGACGATTTTTGTTTCTAAAGGTTGATATTGAGGGGGAACGGTTTACTCTGGCGTGTATCAACGCCCCCACAGGGCCAAACGCTTCCTTTTTTTCAGACATCTTTGTTAATTTGCAGGACTGGGTAGAAGGTTCTTTGATTTTAGGGGGAGATCTTAATGTTGTTTTAGACCCGCTGCTAGACATGTCAGGTGGTCCCAGACAATCGAGTTTGAACAGATCCACTCCCCCACCATTGTCCCTAATGCTGGACTCCCTACAGCTCTTGGACCCCTAGCGATTTCTTTATCCTGACTCTAGGGAATACTCCTTTTTTTCACATCCACACAAAATATTTTTAGATTAGATTACTGGCTAGTATCCGCCTCTTTGATCCATAGAGTAGAAGACACCACCATAGCTCATATTCTTCTATCAGACCACGCCCCAATCACTCTATTAATTGCTTTGACCACACCCCGCGCATATTCTCATATCTGGCGGTTCCCAGAACATTTAGCCCACTCAGAAGACTTCAAACTCTATTTGACCCAGTCATATCTCAATTACACAAGTGACAATGCAACACATATTGATGATATGAAACTTTTCTGGCAGGCTGTTATTAGAGGTCAAATAATCTCATATGTTGCCGCCAGGAAGAAACAATTTCGGGAGAGGATGGCTAAGGCCTCCCTCCAGGTTGCCTCGGTTTATTCCCAACTACTGGCTGACCCGTCTGAATCCAATAGAATACGATATAAAGATGCCAAATTAGTTCATGATACCCTCTGTACTGAACAAGCCAAACTGTTTCTTTCCTTCCAGTCCAACAAATATTTTCGTTGGGGTAACCGCCCTGGGAAGTTATTGGCAAATATGGTTAAGGCTCATATGACACCTAGGCATATCTCCTCCATTCGAGACACTCACACGTCACCTACACTGACACAGGAAAAAATCCTTTCCTTGAGACTTTATATACCGCCCCTCCCGACCAACCAGAAATTGGCTCAGACTTTTTAACACAAACTGGCCTTCCCGCATTATCGGAAGAGGACAAAGAGTTCCTCACTACTCCCATCACCACAGCGGAATTGGAAGAGGCCATTAAATCCTTAACCAATGGGAAGTCCCCGGGTCCTGACGGATTATCGGCAGCCTATTACAAACTACTCCTCCCACATATAAGCGACCACCTTTTAACATTGTATAATTCAATTCTGGCAGGCCATCCAGCCCCTCCTGACTTTAACACGGCACAGGTTATAGTCCTCCCTAAACCCAATAAAGATCACACTTTGGTCTCGTCTTACCGGCCAATTTCATTATTAAATCAAGATTTTAAATTATTCACGAAGATGCTTGCTTCCCGCCTCCAGTTGGTTCTGCCTAAACTGCTCCATCCTGCTCAAACAGGATTTCTACGCAATAGGCACTCTGTACACAATATTCGCTCTTTACTAGCACCCATGATTAAAACTCATAGCTCACTGGAGACAGGAAACATAGTTCTAAGTTGCAATGCAGACAAGGCCTTTGACCGAGTCTCTTGGGCCCATATTGATAGAATACTTAGATTTCAGAATTTTGGCCTTGATTTTCTCCAGGTGTTTCGCACCCTCTACCAAACTCCACAAGCCTTCTTAACGATTAATGGTCACAACTCCAGACTCTTTTCCCTACACCGTGGCACCAGACAGGGCTGCCCCCTATCTCCCCTACTTTTTAACTTAGCTTTAGATCCTCTTCTCCGCCACTTTGTAAAGGAAACCAGATGGCAGGGTATAAAACTAGCGGATCGAGAACTTAAATTCTCGGCATTCGCGGATGATATTTTACTTTACTTCGGCAACCCCCGGGTGGCCATACCACATCTACTCGACATTTTAGATTCCTTTGAACAAGTTTCTGGGTTCAAAATCAATTATTCTAAAACGGAGGCTTTGGCCTTCTTTCCCTCGGCCAAAATGGGTTGGGGCGATACCTTCCCATTTCACTGGGCCCCAAATAACTGTATTACCTATTTAGGTATTGTGTTCCCTAATCATCCTTCCGAACTGTACTCCCTTAACTTTCCCCCATTGTTCACTAGGACATATGCTGACTTTGCTAGGTTGGCCCACCTCCCCCTTACATACACGGGCAGGAGTCATTTGTACAAAATGATCAGTTTCCCGCGTTTCTTATATGTGCTTCAGATGTTTCCGCTGATTCCGCCCAGGGACATATTCACTCAATTGGATAAGGCACTATCCAAATTTATTTGGGCGGGTAAACGCCCTAGATTCTCATTGTTTAAACTACGTCAACCTCGGTCCCTTGGGGGCTTGAATTTGCAGTGCCTGTACACTTACGCTTTAGCAGCCAATTACAGGATTGCTTTGGACTGGATCGGCGGACAGAGCATATATGCTAACACATATTTAGAACAATCCTTTACAACTTCTTGGAATCTGGTAGCCCTATTACACGCAACTCCCAATTCCATGCCAAATAGTGTAAAGGACAATTTACTTATATCCTCTACCTGTGCAGCATGGCGGTTGGTCCGCTCACAGCTTAAACTATCGCGATATACGTCACTGTTCTTACCTCTCTGGGGTAACCCAGACTTTTAACCCCACACAATTTCCCACATATTTCAGACTAGGTACGACGGAGGCCTGAAATACATTCATCATTTTCTGGATGCTGAAACTTTGACCTTGCTAACACATTCACAGGTTATAGCACGTTTCCCACATTTCCAGATACCATTATTTCCCTTTCTCCAAGCCTGTAGCTATGTGCAGAAGGTTCTGTCCTTGTTATCGCTACAGGACAAATCCCACAATTTGGATAAAACCCTACGCCTGACAGTGAATAGTAGCTTTCCCACTTCCCACAGCCCTCATACACTCACACTCTCGCACCTTACTAAACATAGAATCCGGCTCAGTGGGACTCATGAAACGGCGACTGGAGTTACCGGATCTTTCTTTAAAGTTGATCCTAGAGGCCAACACTTACTTGGATAAAACATTGGGCTCCATTTCGTACTCAGAAATGCATCAGAAAATCCTACATAGAGCATATGTCACCCCAAAGTTGCGACACCTTATTGGAGCTGCCTCCTCATCCCATTGTTTCAAATGCGCTGCTCCAGACGCAGATCTGGTTCATTGTCTATGGTCCTGCCCTAAGGTACAGGCACTATGGCAAGCACTCCAGTCATATATCACAATAGACCTACAGATACAGTTTGATATTACTAAAACATGGGCATTTTGGGGCATATTCCCGAAATCCTCTCCTATCAGGCTGTCTAAAGGACAACGTATTTTATTAATTAAACTAGCAGCTGCCACCAAGAAGACAGTCCTCTCCCAGTGGATCTCTGCTGATCCTATACCCATCTCACTAGTACACCCTAGGATCTCTCATCTTTTCACCTTGACTGGACTAACACCACTTTACAGAAGGAAAAACTGACGGCACAATATTTTCACATTTGGTTACCCTATGTTCTAACTCTTCCCCCAATTATAAAAGAGGCTCTACGAAAATGTTTTAAGGATACTAAATGGTATCTTTTGGAGACTCTTGACTCCGCAGCCCCCTTTTGATCGTACTGCTCCTAAATATTCAACTGGCCCAATTGTTGCTGTTCTCTTTTGTTGATAGGATACTTGTTTGCCTCCTCTAGTGTATAGTTTTGATATTGCTCGGGATCTACGTGGAGCACTATTACAATCACAATTACTTTTACTATTACGGTATTACATATCTCTCCATGTTCTCATGTATAACTTGTTGTCTATCATTTGTATGTTTTTGATGTTCACCTGTCAATAAAAAACTTTTGGAGAAAAAAAAAGATGTCCATGCTTGATAAAAGGGGCATTCAGTAAGGACTCCATTAAATTAAGAAAAACTGCACAATGTAAGTTATTTTTCAGGGGACATTTAAAAATAAAAATAAAAAGACTACTTTACATATCAGTGTAAGAATGAGACTAAAATATAATCACTGATATGGGTGTGTACTAATTGTATTATGTAATGGTTTGGAGGCCTTAATATGATACAATGCTAACGTAATGAATAGATTATTCTTAATGTGTGCTGAATAACCCCCGAGCGCTGATAAATCTTGTTTTCTCAGGATAAAATTCACTGTCTATTATGTGCTAATGGCCTTGCCAAGACAAGTGATATATTGTTGGTTGTAGGGTACACATTGCGCACATTGGGCCTAATTCAAGGTTGATTGCAAAAGCAAAATCTTCCTCTAATGGGCAGAACCATGTGCACTGCGGGGGGGGGGGGGGGGGGGGATATATAACATTTGCTGAGAGAGTTAGATTTGGGTGGGGTGTGTTCAAACTGAAAACTAAAAATTGCAGTGTAAACATAAAGCAGCCAGTATTTACCCTGTACAAAAACAATATAACCCAAATCTAACTCTCTCTGCACATGTTATATGTTCGGGATGTAGTTATGTGACCGACACCTCCATCCCGCCCCCTGAACATCCCGACAATCGTCATGCCGACCATCAGGGACTATTCCAACTCGTAGGGATTAAAGATTGTAACTATAAAGGTGTCATAATTAATAATTATACTCCTCAGCAAGTGAAAAAATGAATACCGTACAGTATTTAATAGTGATAAAATGATAGCCTGATGTACACTATGTTGTGTTTATCTAAATTGTGTTTCATTGTTCTCTTATAGGTAGGAGAGACTATTGGCATTACGGAAGAAGTTATGGGGCTCACAATATTAGCTGCCGGCACCTCTATTCCTGACCTCATAACTAGCGTAATTGTTGCACGCAAAGGCCTGGGAGACATGGCAGTATCTAGCTCAGTAGGAAGTAACATTTTTGACATCACAGTTGGGTAAGTAAACTGAATGGTCAGCACAATGTTTCATCACTACAACATTCTGTAACGTCTCAGAGCAGATAGATTTGAATTTTACACACAATCACAAATATTTCAACCCAGTATGACAGTTTTAGTTATTGTGATGGAGATGTACTAAGCCTTGAAAAGTGATACGTTTCACGGTGTTAAAGTACCAGCCAATCAGCTCCTAACTACCATGTCAAAGGCTGTGTTTAAAAAATGACATTTAGGAGCTGGTTGTTTGGTACTGTATCACCGTGAAATTTATCACTCTTCAAGGCTGAGTACATCTGGCCATTAGTTTTTCTTTAGGCTTTGACCATATCCTGCAGTTCCCCATTCAGGCATTAAAGTGTCTCATAGTAACAGCCTTTTTTGTGTAGCATAAGACTTACATTGTAATTGTTATTGATTGGTTCTGGTTTTGTCTTTGCACCACAAAACCTTATTCTGTTTTGTTTTTTGTCTCCTTTATAGTCTCCCTGTGCCCTGGCTGCTCTATTCCATGTTTAACCACATGAAACCTGTGACAGTCAGCAGCAATGGCCTGTTCTGTGCGATTATCCTCCTTTTCATAATGCTGCTGTTCGTTATAGTTTCCATTGCTATGTGCAGGTGGAGGATGAACAAGATCTTGGGCTGTATGATGTTTGGTCTCTACATGGTTTTCCTGGTTCTCAGCGTTCTCCTTGAGAATCGTATCATCCAGTGTCCAGCTTCTGTTTAGACTTGAAATAAATATAGTGAAACAGATGCTTCTGAAGATAAAAGGCAGGTGCTTGTCTTTACCGTCAGAAGGTCAAAAGCATTTCCAGCGAGTGCACTGACGTAATTCCCTCAGCGGTTATAAGATCAACTTGTGGTTCTTTTATTGGAGATTTTAGAAGCTATACAAACTGTTATTGTACATTTTCTAATGCACGTTGTATTCCTCTATTACTCTCTTTGCATATGAGTTACATATATATATATTAATATGCAGGATATACTCAATAAAGAGAGATATTAGATAAAAACAAAATCTACTTATATAAACTAATAAAAGTAATATCAACTCATTGGGATTCATATGTGTCAAGTAGGTTTGAATAGAGTGAGTGTATCATTCCCTCACTGTGGATGTATTTCAACACTTTTCTGCCTTTAGTGTAGTCTGAAAGGATTGTTGTGGAACAAGAGATATATTTAACTCCACTCTTTAGTATAGAAACCACTTGTGCAATGAATATAATGAAAATGTAGCAATCTGGGTTCAGGGTATGAAATATACACGAGAGATTTAGGTTTGCTGCACACTGTACGGTATCCTATGTTTTTACTTACAATATATTTATTGATGGCAGTATTGAAGCACTTCACATAGAAGAATCATATGGGTGTAATGTGTTCCAGCCAAGAAGTGCTTACGTTTAAATTTGGTCATAAATGGATGCTTAAAGATGACTAAATAGCATAACAGGCATATGTTCAAGAACTCCTGTCACTCAGTTGCTTGAATTAATGTTCCAGGTCGGAAAAAAAAAGTTTGTTGACCTGTTCTGATTGCAAAGGTGAAGAATATTTATGGCAAAAAAATAAAGAAATTTAAAGGAATAATGATGAGTGAAATATCCTTTGTGTGGTGTTTGTGTTCTGGTTAATGGCTTATTATTTTGTACAATGTATAATGGAGGCTGTATAGGCTGCACTGGGGGTGGCAGGAGGCCGCATTGATAGTGCAAGAAGGTCACACACAATACCGCTGGAAGTGCACACTGATTGTCTGTGTGGCATCTCATTCATTACTTCATCTACAGAAGCCCAATAAGAGTGTGCTGTAAGGAACTTCCATGCTTCCCTGAATGACAGCAGTAGAGGTATGATTTAGTAAGGACTTTAGAAAGAACAGAAGAGGGAAAGAGGAGCCGAAAAAAGAGCAGAGCCTAGGACCAAAAATAGAAAGGGGAGAATGGAAGAAGCAAGAGACTAAAGGAAGAGCAATAGAGAGTGCCAGAGAAAGAGATCCACCTAGGTTTTCCAACTATTAATGGTGGACTGTTGATCGTGGACCTGTGTCATTGATTGCCCAACAGGATAAATTTGCCAGTTGGCTGCTGCTCCTTTTCCCTGTGCATTCTCTTACCGTAGAGATGGTAGTTTTTACACCACATTACAACCACAATGGCAGAAACAGCCACAGTGTTGCATAAATGGCGACTTTACAACATTGTTCATTCTAGCGTTAATTATAGGCTGGGATCAGATTGTTGCCAAGTATTCATTTTAGTCAAATATTTTGACAAATCTTTAAATCTTAGCAAAACACATTTCTTATGATAATTACAGCACTGGAGACTGCAATTGTCAAATAAAGGCAATCATTAAAAGCATAACTTTTTTTTACATGTGGAGTAGGTCATATTGCAAGATCAGAGAATATTATGATGTTATGTAGCTTCATTTTTAATTATAGCATGGCCATGCAAAACATGAACAGAAGAAAGAGAAGTGGTACAGTGCACATTCTAGGAATTCTGGAAAAGACCACTCCTCAGAATAATTCCCAGAACAAGAGAAGTGGTACTTTGAATGAGAACAGATCAATGGCGGAACTAGCCCAGGTGCAACAATATGGCCCTCTCCCGAACCAAAGAAAAACAAGAGATGGTTAGTACCATGTTGCAATGAGTGCCTGTGCCCCCTCCACAGCAGCATTTCCCCCACATTCCACTTTGTGTGACCCAAATGCCCTCAGTGTCTAATAGGCATGCCCCCTCCACAGCAATCTCTTCCCCATATGTCACCCTGTGAGGCCCAAATACCCTCAGCATCTCTGTCACATATAGAGCCGGATAACTCACAAGGCAAGCAAGGCGGTTGCTTAGGGCTCTGTTTGCCACAGAGGGCCCTCTGCCACCTCTGGTCTTTTGGAAAAAAAATTCCAAATATAAACCTGCTTTGAAACAGGGCCCAGGAAGGGAGTGGATTGCATGTACCACCAGGCTGGCATGTCTAGGCATTCCTTCCTGCTGCACTTTCTTTCTCTAGTGACATGGGTTAGCGGGCATGTGCTGCGCCCTGACCAGAGTAGCTTAGCACATGGTGATAGGGCTGTCTCTACGTATGGGGTTAATGGGCAATTATCCAAGGGCTCCACGATTCTAGGGGCCTGGGCAATTTTGCCAGGTAACCCTCATAACATGCAGCTGCAGTGGGTAACACCCAAAAACCCAATCCCCCCTAGCATGTAGCTGCGGCTGGTAACACCCTTCCCCCAGGGCCAGAAAATACACAGGGTACACAACAGCACATGGAGCAAAGCAATAAGGGAACTGTCTCCCGCTGTGACAATGGCCACCGCCGCTGCACTGAGTGAGACTTCACTGACCTGTTAAGGCCCCCACACATGGAACAATATGGCTGACAATCCAATGCATAGGAATGTGTATTGGATATAAGTTATATTGTTCCGTGTGTGTGCATGATATAAGGGATCACTCCGAAGGTAAGTATTTAAGATAAGGGTGGAGAGTGTGCAGTATCGGCCCTCCTGGACTCATGGGCCCATGTGCACTTCACACCTTGCACCTATTATAGATATGCTACTGCTCTGCCCCCTCTCACTATCTACCATACATCTCTATTCACTCCACACAAATTCTATTGTACCTGTCTTTTCCCCCTCTCACTATCCTGCCTGTCTCATTCCACTCAACTCAGCTCTTACTGTACTGACCTCTGGCCCTACTCACTATATTTTATGGGGTTCTGAGACACTGACAGTCAGAGATTCCTTAGTGAAGGCATACACTAAAGGAAAATTTATCAAAGGGTGAAAAGATTGATTAACAACAAAATTTGATTGAAAGGAAGGGGTCCCGAGGGTGGGCCCCTAATCCAGAATCTTGCCTAGTGTCCCATGAGGTCCCTTACATGTCCCCAGCCACAGCAGTGTATTCCACACCTGACTCTCTGTATGACAAATGACACCAGCATCTCTGTCACATGCCCCTCCAGCAGCGTTTTCAAATGCCCGCCCATCAGCTCTTTCCCCTTCATCTCCCTGACATCCCCCCCACCGCCGCCACCGCCCCAGCAGCATGTGGTGCAAGCAGCCTGAGCCTGTGAAAGTGTGCTGCAGCAGCTGATGGACATTGGATCTGGAACTGTGTGTAATATGAGTGGCAGCAGCCGCACAGCACCCCACGTATAGCCTCTGTGCACAAACGGCCCTGAGCCTGTTCTGGGTCAGAGGATGGGAGGGGCCCCCTCCAGCCAGACCACCTCTTCCTTTGTTACAGCCCATAATGACTGCCAGTGCCTTGCCAGAGTACTATAATGAGTCATGTTAGTACTGCTAATGTCACTGCCTGCAGACCATTTCCTTGCAGCGGGTTCCTGGCACAATGCACTGGCTGCTTCAGCAATAGCTCCACCTCTGGAACAGATCCTGAAAATACCATAACATATTGACTAAGAAGGAAGTTGCTGTAACTTTGGGCCTAATTCAGACATGATCGCAACAGCAAGTTTGTTAGCAAACGGGCAAAACCGTGTGCACTGCAGGGGGGGGCAGATATAACATGTGCAGAGAGAGTTAGATTTGGGTGGGTTATATTGTTTCCATGCAGGGTAAATACTGGCTGCTTTATTTTTACACTGCAATTTAGATTTCATTTTGAACACACCCCACCCAAATCTACTCTCTCTGCACGTTATATCTGCCTCCCCTGCAGTGCACATGGTTTTGCCTATTTGCTAACAAATTTGCTGCTGCGATCAACTCTGAATTAGGCCCATTATTTCTACACACAGAATAAAACAGTGTAATCTGTACACAACAATAAGCATGGTACCTTGCAGTTGTCTATATACAGTATGTAGCATAAGTGCATATTCTTGAGGGTCCTACACACTGCCCGATATATTTGAAAGATATGAACGATGTCGTTCAGAAATGAACAATAAATCGTTCATATCTTTCAGTGTAGATGCTTCAAAAATGAACGATGCGCGTGCCCTCTATCGCTCATCGATGAACGATCATCGTTTAAACATGCCAGTGAATTTGGATGATATAGATGTCTGTACTCTCATATGAAATTGGCCATCGATATCGACCAGTGTGTAGGCTTTAAATCGTTGGCAGAAAAAAAATCGATCATCGATAATATATATATATATATCACCAACATCGCCAAGTGTGTAGGGCCCTTTAGACTAACATGTAACACAGTTTTTCTCTGACGTCCTAGTGGATGCTGGGGACTCCGTAAGGACCATGGGGAATAGCGGCTCCGCAGGAGACTGGGCACAAAAGTAAAGCTTTAGGACTACCTGGTGTGCACTGGCTCCTCCCCCTATGACCCTCCTCCAAGCCTCAGTTAGATTTTTGTGCCCGAACAAGAAGGGTGCACACTAGGTGGCTCTCCTGAGCTGCTTAGTGAAAAGTTTAGTTTTAGGTTTTTTATTTTCAGTGAGACCTGCTGGCAACAGGCTCACTGCATCGAGGGACTACGAACTCACCTGCGTGCAGAGTGGATTGGGCTTCTTAGGCTACTGGACACCATTAGCTCCAGAGGGATCGAACACAGGCCCAGCCATGGAGTCCGGTCCCAGAGCCGCGCCGCCGGCCCCCTTACAGAGCCAGAAGCAAGAAGAGGTCCGGAAAATCGGCGGCAGAAGACATCAGTCTTCACCAAGGTAGCGCACAGCACTGCAGCTGTGCGCCATTGCTCCTCAGCACACTTCACACTTCGGTCACTGAGGGTGCAGGGCGCTAGGGGGGGGCGCCCTGAGCAGCAATAAAAACACCTTGGCTGGCGAAAATACATCACATATAGCCCCCAGGGCTATATAGATGAATTTTAACCCCTGCCAGAATCCATAAAAAAGCAGGAGAAAAGTCCGCGAAAAAGGGGCGGAGCCTATCTCCTCAGCACACTGGCGCCATTTTCCCTCACAGCTCCGTTGGAGGGAAGCTCCCCTGGCTCTCCCCTGCAGTCACTACACTACAGAAAGGGTTAAAAAAGAGAGGGGGGCACTAATTAGGCGCAGTATTAACAATACAGCAGCTATAAGGGGAAAAACACTTATATAAGGTTATCCCTGTATATATATAGCGCTCTGGTGTGTGCTGGCAAACTCTCCCTCTGTCTCCCCAAAGGGCTAGTGGGGTCCTGTCCTCTATCAGAGCATTCCCTGTGTGTGTGCTGTGTGTCGGTACGTTTGTGTCGACATGTATGAGGAGGAAAATGATGTGGAGGCGGAGCAAATTGCCTGTAATAGGGATGTCACCCCCTAGGGGGTCGACACCTGAGTGGGTGAACTGTTGGAAGGAATTAACAGTGTCAGCTCTTTACAAAAGACAGTGGTTGACATGAGACAGCCGGCTACTCAGCTTGTGCCTGTCCAGACGTCTCATAGGCCGTCAGGGGCTCTAAAGCGCCCGTTACCTCAGATGGCAGATACAGACGCCGACACGGATACTGACTCCAGTGTCGACGGTGAAGAGACAAATGTGACTTCCAGTAGGGCCACACGTTACATGATTGAGGCAATGAAAAATGTTTTACACATTTCTGATAATACGAGTACCACCAAAAGGGGTATTATGTTCGGTGAGGAAAAACTACCTGTAGTTTTCCTGAATCTGAGAAATTAAATGAGGTGTGTGATGAAGCGTGGGTTTCCCCCGATAAAAAAGTTATTGGCATTATATCCTTTCCCGCTAGAGGTTAGGGTGCGTTGGGAAACACCCCCTAGGGTGGATAAAGCGCTCACACGCTTGTCAAAACAAGGGCTCTACCCTCTCCTGAGATGGCCGCCCTTAAGGATCCTGCTGATAGAAAGCAGGAGGGTATCCTAAAATGTATTTACACAACATACTGGTGTTATACTGCGACCAGCAATCGCCTCAGCCTGGATGTGCAGTGCTGGGTTGGCGTGGTCGGATTCCCTGACTGAAAATATTGATACCCTAGATAGGGACAGTATATTATTGCCTATAGAGCATTTAAAAGATGCATTTCTATATATGCGTGATGCACAGCGGAATATTTGCCGACTGGCATCAAGAGTAAGTGCGTTGTCCATTTCTGCCAGAAGAGGGTTATGGACACGACAGTGGTCAGGTGATGCGGATTCCAGACGGCATATGGAAGTATTGCCTTATAAAGGGGAGGAGTTATTTGGGGTCGGTCTTTCAGACCTGGTGGCCACGGCAACAGCTGGGAAATCCACGTTTTTACCCCAGGTCGCCTCTCAACATAAGAAGACGCCGTATTATCAGGCGCAGTCCTTTCGTTCCCATAAGGACAAGCAGGCAAAAGGTTCCTCATTTCTGCCCCGTGACAGAGGGAGAGGAAAAAGGCTGCAGAAATCAGCCAGTTCCCAGGAACAGAAGCCCTCTCCCGCCTCTGCCAAGCCCTCAGCATGACGCTGGGGCTTTACAAGCGGACTCAGGCACGGTGGGGGCCCGTCTCAAGAATTTCAGCGCGCAGTGGGCTCACTCGCAAGTAGACCCCTGGATCCTTCAGGTGGTATCTCAGGGGTACAAATTGGAATTCGAGACGTCTCCCCCTCGCCGTTTCCTAAAGTCGGCTTTACCGACGTCTCCCTCCGACAGGGAGGCAGTTTTGGAAGCCATTCACAAGCTGTATTCCCAGCAGGTGATAATCAAGGTACCCCTCCTGCAACAGGGAAAGGGGTATTATTCCACACTGTTGTGGTACCGAAGCCGGACGGCTCGGTGAGACCGATTTTAAATCTAAAATCTTTGAACACTTACATACAGAAGTTCAAATTCAAGATAGAGTCACTCAGAGCAGTGATTGCGAACCTGGAAGAAGGGGACTACATGGTGTCTCGGGACATCAAGGATGCTTACCTTCATGTCCCAATTTACCCTTCTCACCAAGGGTACCTCAGGTTTGTGGTACAGAACTGTCACTATCAGTTTCAGACGCTGCCGTTTGGATGGTCCACGGCACCCCGGGTCTTTACCAAGGTAATGGCCGAAATGATGATACTCCTTCGAAGGAAGGGAGTTTTAGTTATCCCTTACTTGGACGATCTCCTGATAAGGGTAAGATCCAGAGAACAGTTGGAGGTCGGTGTAGCACTATCTCAGGTAGTGTTGCGGCAGCACGGTTGGATTCTCAATATTCCAAAATCGCAGCTGGTTCCGACGACTCGTCTTCTGTTCCTAGGGATGATCCTGGACACAGTCCAGAAAAAGGTGTTTCTCCCGGAGGAGAAAGCCAGGGAGTTATCCGAGCTAGTCAGGAACCTCCTAAAACCGAGCCAAGTCTCAGTGCATCAATGCACAAGGGTTCTGGGAAAAATGGTGGCTTCCTACGAAGCAATCCCATTCGGCAGATTCCACGCAAGAATTTTCCAGTGGGACCTGCTGGACAAATGGTCCGGGTCGCATCTTCAGATGCATCAGCGGATAACCCTGTCACCAAGGACAAGGGTGTCCCTCCTGTGGTGGTTGCAGAGTGCTCATCTTCTAGAGGGCCGCAGATTCGGCATTCAGGACTGGGTCCTGGTGACCACGGATGCCAGCCTGCGAGGCTGGGGAGCAGTCACACAGGGAAGGAATTTCCAGGGCTTATGGTCAAGCCTGGAGACATCACTTCACATAAATATCCTGAAGCTAAGGGCCATTTACAATGCTCTAAGCTTAGCAAGACCTCTGCTTCAAGGTCAGCCGGTGTTGATCCAGTCGGACAACATCACGGCAGTCACCCACGTAAACAGACAGGGTGGCACAAGAAGCAGGAGGGCAATGGCAGAAGCTGCAAGGAATCTTCGCTGGGCGGAAAATCATGTGATAGCACTGTCAGCAGTATTCATTCCGGGAGTGGACAACTGGGAAGCAGACTTCCTCAGCAGACACGACCTACACCCGGGAGAGTGGGGACTTCACCCAGAAGTCTTCCACATGATTATAAACCGTTGGGAAAAACTCGACAGGTATTGCGCCAGGTCAAGGGACCCTCAGGCAATAGCTGTAGACGCTCTGGTAACACCGTGGGTGTACCAGTCAGTGTATGTGTTCCCTCCTCTGCCTCTCATACCCAAGGTACTGAGAATTATAAGATGGAGAGGAGTAAGCACTATATTCGTGGCTCCGGATTGGCCAAGAAGGACTTGGTAACCGGAACTTCAAGAGATGCTCACGGAGGATCCGTGGCCTCTACCTCTAAGAAAGGACCTGCTCCAGCAAGGACCCTGTCTGTTCCAAGACTTACCGCGGCTGCGTTTGACGGCATGGCGGTTGAACGCCGGATCCTGAAGGAAAAAGGCATTCCGGATGAAGTCATCCCTATCCTGATCAAAGCCAGGAAGGATGTAACCGCAAAACATTATCACCGCATTTGGCGAAAATATGTTGCGTGGTGCGAGGCCAGTAAGGCCCGACGGAGGAAATTCAACTGGGTCGATTCCTACATTTCCTGCAAACAGGAGTGTCTATGGGCCTGAAATTGGGGTCCATTAAGGTTCAAATTTCGGCCCTGTCAATTTTCTTCCAAAAAGAACTAGCTTCAGTCCCTGAAGTTCAGACGTTTGTAAAAGGGGTACTGCATA
Source organism: Pseudophryne corroboree (assembly GCF_028390025.1). Classification (NCBI taxonomy): domain Eukaryota; kingdom Metazoa; phylum Chordata; class Amphibia; order Anura; family Myobatrachidae; genus Pseudophryne; species Pseudophryne corroboree. The sequence continues at coordinate 564,257,073 of NC_086444.1, forward strand.
TACAGCCTCCTTTTGTGCCTCCAGTGGCACCTTGGGATCTCAATGTAGTTTTTGGGTTCCAAAAGTCACATTGGTTTGAACCACTTAAATCTGTGGAGTTAAAATATCTCACATGGGAAGTGGTCATGCTGTTGGCCCTGGCCTGGGCCAGGCGCGTGTCAGAATTGGCGGCTTTATCCTGTAAAAGCCCTTATCTGATTTTCCATTCGGACAGGGCGGAATTGAGGACTCGTCCTCAGTTTCTCCCTAAGGTGGTTTCAGCGTTTCACCTGAACCAACCTATTGTGGTGCCTGCGGCTACTAGGGACTTGGAGGACTCCAAGTTGCTAGACGTTGTCAGGGCCCTGAAAATATATGTTTCCAGGACGGCTGGAGTCAGAAAATCTGACTCGCTGTTTATCCTGTATGCACCCAACAAGCTGGGTGCTCCTGCTTCTAAGCAGACTATTGCTCGTTGGATTTGTAGTACAATTCAGCTTGCACATTCTGTGGCAGGCCTGCCACAGCCAAAAATCTGTAAATGCCCACTCCACAAGGAAGGTGGGCTCATCTTGGGCGGCTGCCCGAGGGGTCTCGGCTTTACAACTTTGCCGAGCAGCTACTTGGTCAGGAGCAAATACGTTTGTAAAATTCTACAAATTTGATACCCTGGCTGAGGAGGACCTGGAGTTCTCTCATTTGGTGCTGCAGAGTCATCCGCACTCTCCCGCCCGTTTGGGAGCTTTGGTATAATCCCCATGGTCCTTACGGAGTCCCCAGCATCCACTAGGACGTCAGAGAAAATAAGAATTTACTTACCGATAATTCTATTTCTCGTAGTCCGTAGTGGATGCTGGGCGCCCATCCCAAGTGCGGATTGTCTGCAATACTTGTACATAGTTATTGTTACCAAAAATCGGGTTATTGCTGTAGTGAGCCATCTTTTCTAGAGGCTCCTCTGTTATCATGCTGTTAACTGGGTTTAGATCACAAGTTATACGGTGTGATTGGTGTGGCTGGTATGAGTCTTACCCGGGATTCAAAATCCTTCCTTATTGTGTACGCTCGTCCGGGCACAGTATCCTAACTGAGGCTTGGAGGAGGGTCATAGGGGGAGGAGCCAGTGCACACCAGGTAGTCCTAAAGCTTTACTTTTGTGCCCAGTCTCCTGCGGAGCCGCTATTCCCCATGGTCCTTACGGAGTCCCCAGCATCCACTACGGACTACGAGAAATAGAATTATCGGTAAGTAAATTCTTATTTTTACATAAAGTCCAAAAACATATATGAGTCTCAGTCTACTGATCAAGCAGCGGAGGCTCATTTTTCAGGCATTTTCCCCTTTTTTCCCTGAAAAAAGATTTTACACTGCTTTAGTGTATTTACCAACAGGGTTACAGCAGAGAAAACACTGCAACACTGAATGTGGAGAACAATTCACACTAAGGTGCCTGATAAGGCAAAATGGATACTGCCATGAAATTACACAAAGGCGAAAAAAGATGAGGTGCAAAGGTGAATGTGGAAAATTCATACAGGGATATACTGTCCCAGTGCGCTAGAATCTGGGGTTTACTTACCAGGTCCAGCAGCACTGGTCCCCGGGTATTCTGGGTTTCCTCTGTGGGTAGGGGGAGTACAGGCTGCCTGCTCCTCTCCTGCTGCAGTACGCTTCCAGACCAGGTATAAACATGCGACTGCTGCTCCCATAGGGATGTGTGTGCCACACTGTTCCATATCTAAAGAGGAGGGAGGAAGGGAGTCTCTGAGCACTGACAAGTGCCATAGTATAGGCTCCCAAACCTTGCTGCAGCGTTTAGTCCCTGTGCATATCTAATCTAAATTTCTGTTCCTGGCTATTCTTCTGACCTGATTCCATGTTACACCTGGTACTGCTCCTTGTGCTTCCTGGTTTGATCTTAGCTATTCTGTGATCTGTTTCTGCCTGATCCCTGGTACAGTGTTTGCCTGCCTGGTTCTGACCTATGCTGACAACTACACTACTGCACACCTCACGGTTCTTAACTCTGTTTCCAGCTCCAGTGTCAACCAGCCTCATTCTTGGAAACCCAGACAGAGGGCTGCGACCTGCATGTCAGACGCAGCAAAGCCCAAACTACCTTGCAGGCACCAGTCTTACAGTACTGGTCAGCAACCACACTATCCATCCATGAGTTATGACACTGTCCAAGCAAAAATGGATCCTTCCCTGAAATTGCCCAAAGGCAGCAAAACACCAGTGTCCTTACCAGACACATTTTTCTTCCTGGTAGCTGGCATAATACCTCTGCCCGAAGCTGGTACCATTATGGCATTCAACACAATGTTCCACTATTAAAGCCTCTTGAGTTTTTATGTTCGCCATATCCTCATGAGAGTCAGAAGAGGTAACCTACCGTAGGTCAACAAACAAAATACAAGGAATTGTATCTGTTCTGCTCACCTGGAGGTTCAAGTTATTGCTGTGACCATAAAGGTTACGTAGCACTGTACTGATGATAAGTATGTGACCAGATATGCAGCTGGGTTTACCCAGACAAAAATAATGATGCAGTTAATAAAATGGTGCAACTGTAGGTAAACAGTCAATAAAAGTGTCCAAGTCTGTGTGATGTTCAAATTGAGTATATTAGTCTGCTCTCAGGACACTAGAGCTGCTGCCCAAGTTACCTCTCCCGGGGGAATATGCTCAGAAGCTCCGGTATATTGTAGTCGGTGTCATGCGTGGTTAGACATCTTTGTGTAGGTAAATCTCGTCCTACTATGGCAGTAGAGTAATCACAGTCACATGCTTGCAGGGCACCAGGATATACCTCTCCCATGAAATGCATTCAAAAGCTCCGTGGGTTAAATCTCACGTTTTCAGGCATGTAGTCGTGGGTTAAATCTCATTTGTAATCAGGCGTCAGCACAGCAGTTTAAGTACTCAAGGCGGTGGCTTAGCAGAGCACTCGGCTGTACCTATTTGTGTTCATTTCAGTCTTTACCATTGTGCTGAAGGAGTCTGTCTCCGGATCAGGGATTAAACTGGAGGGGAATAGTTCAAAACTGAGTTCCATCACCTGTAATGGTACAGTAGGTGGAAATAGTTCCACCTCCTCCACAGCCCTGCACAGTAATTACAACAGAAAAGCCCGCCCCACCAGCTGCATCAATAAATGATGCAGGTGGCGCTAGTGGCACTGACAAGCTGCTGCCACCTGCTGCCCCTTTCTTAGGTCCTGGTACTCACACATGCTGTGTCTATCAGACGGTGTTCATCCCCTCAGGTTCCAGTGGCTTCCTTTTCTGGCACTGCGTATGTGATGTCATGCCATCACTGCGCTGACGTGAAGAGCCATGAAGAAGAGCTGGGTCTGTGCATGCTGAAGACATGTGAGAGGGGGCTGGAGGGACAGAGGCAAGGAAGCTGCTGGAGGGACATGGGTTGATGATGAGCTTCTGGAGTGACAGAGGCAGAGATGTGTAAGGGGTACTACTGTGGGCATTATGTGCATAAGGGCTACTACTACTGTGAGCATTATATGTATAAGGAGCACTACTGTGGGCATTATGTGCCTAAGGGGCACTACTTCTGTGAGCATTATATGTATAAGGGGCACTACTACTGTGGGCATTATATGTATAAGAAACACTACTGTGGGCATTATGTGCCTAAGGGGCACTACTACTGTGAGCATTATATGTATAAGGAGCACTACTGTGGGCATTATGTGCCTAAGGGGCACTACTTCTGTGAGCATTATATGTATAAGGGGCACTACTACTGTGGGCATTATGTGCATAAGGGCTACTACTACTGTGAGCATTATATGTATAAGAAACACTACTGTGGGCATTATGTGCCTAAGGGGCACTACTACTGTGAGCGTTATATGTATAAGGGGCACTACTACTGTGGGCAATATGTGCATAAGGGGTACTACTGTGGGCATTGAGTATTAGGGTCACAACTAAGTGATGCAATGGGAATAAGGGGCACTACTAAGTGATGTAACGTGAATAAGATTGTGCTACTGTGTGGCATAATTTGAAATGTTAATATTGTGTGCTGCCCCTTCCTTTTCAGATCACTGTCCCTTTATAAAGTTTGGGAGGTAGGGCACAAATTTATAGTTTTTAGGAGGGTGCCAAAAACCTTAGCACTGACCCTAGCTCCGTCTAATGGGAGGGGGCAGGGAAATGATTTCCACCAAGCCCTGGTCTGGGTAATATGTCAGCCATTAGGTCTGATGTGTGCAGAGAAACCGTCCAAATGTGTTTCTTCACCATCAGGTAATTTTGTCTGGAAATTTCTAACTAAATTACCTGATGTTGAAGAAAGGGGTGGTATTCATGTGACCGCCGGTCACCTGACCGACAGTCACATGACCTCCTCCGTGAGCCCGACGGCTCACTATCCCGATGGTCGGCATGCCGACCAACAGGGACTATTTCCACTCGTGGGTGTCCACGACACCCATAGAGTGGGAATAGAACGCGTGGCGACCGCAGGTCGCCACCGAGCCCGCAGCGTGGCGAGCCCGCAAGGGGCTTGCTGCACTCGCCCCTCCCCGCCGGGATCCCGGCGTCGGTATGCTGCCGGGATCCCGGCGTCGGTAAGGTGACCGGCGGTCAGGAGACCGCCGGTCACAAGTACTACACCCGAAGAAAGCGTTAGTCGGTTTATATGCATTATACTTATAGGTACAGTGCTATATTACCTTTACAGTCACAGGAATAACTTGTACTGTACCTCCAAGTGAGCAGAACAAATGCAATGCTCTCTGAATATACAAAATTACATTATTATCAGAGATACTTTAAAAGGATTTATATTGAAAAATTCTAAGTATTTTATTCAATCTTTTGAGTGATGACTTTTTATGATATTGCCTTGGACATTTTCATAAAATATTCTGTGGTGTGTGCATATGCATATTTTATTGATTTTTTTACACATGTAATTAATATATATTATTTCCAATTTGGCTTGTACAGTATCTTAATATAGATACTTCTCACTATTTTAATAGAAGTTATGGTCTAGTGGAGCGCAGTTCTTATATGTTTGTCTATCGACTGCCATAGGTCCTCAGCCTCTTCAAAGAGGCAAGTATAGAAATATACAGATGTCCAGCGTATCTCTAGAAGGTTAGACCTACCACCAAATTATATACTTCACAGTGGAAGCTTAGTCAGAAGTAGGATACACGATAAATGGGTTTTAAGGATATATGATGGCCATGCATCAGACCAACTTTCCTCCAACCATCCAACTGACCAACCGTCTGTCCAACTAAAACACACCTAACCAACTTTTTCATCAGACCAGTGATAAAGCTGTATTCCTTTATCGTATAAATAACCCTTTATGAGGTCTTAGAACACTGTACGCTGACTACGTAAGAAGTACCGTAAGGGTACGCTACTTGCGTAACGATCGCTCAGCCGTAGGCGAGACGCTCAAGCGTCGCGTTCGCTCACGGCCCAGAGATCACAGACTGGCACACTATTAGATACACAGTATACCTTTATGTAGAGACAGTGTGTAAGTGCAACCTGGTGTAACCTGATTAACTACAAAGCTGCTTGAGCGTCACCGACGCTCTGTGAACACTTAACACTATGAGAAAATACACAGATACTTGTTTAGGGTCCAAAGCCTATTAAATGTATTATAACTAATATACTTGTAAAAAGGAATCACAGTACAAATGATACACTACAATATAACAGAGACTTCCTAACCAAATAACTACACTATAAATACAATACAATACAATCTAATCAAGGGAAAATACGAGAGAAAGAGTAGAGAGAGAGAGAGAGAGGTAGAGATGAGAGAAATGGCTCACAGTAAGACAATATGATCACGGAGAAAAACTTACGCACAAGGGGAAACGATCCCATGCTCCTCTGGACATCCAGCTTCCCGATTATCAGCAATGAGAACCGTTTGATGAGAAGTGAAAGCTAGATGCCACAGGCCCGTCTTTTATGCTACTCACACAATGCAATCTAATGGTCCCTACAACCTCATTGTCCATTGGACGCAGGAATTCGGCTTCGCATTATAACAAAAGGTCATAGGGTGATTCATACAGGTGGGCTGTGACGATTTCAAACAGCTCAGGTGGGTGGGAAACTAGGTTTCCCGCCGCATACCTGAGTAAGAGTAAATAATAGTAATGGACATAAACTTCTTATGTCCATAACTATTCGCACGAGCGATTAATACGCTCCAAACCAACACCGGAATATTGCTATTTAAATACTCTTCCGATGGGTACCAAACACTACTGTATGACTCCTGTTAGACCCTTCCTACAATACAAAGAGGGATTCCTCCGTTCAGGGACATTCTATATTAACCAAACTTTCAGAATCTATCAAAGGGACCATGATCTATAAACTACGTTAATTGTGGAAATATGTAACGATTGGGTCGCACGCTACGACTACATACTCTTTACCGTAAATACGCATACCGATGCGAGCGGGTGCACGCATCAGCGGGTATGCGCTATCACGGGAAAGCGCACGCATGCGCAGCGCGGACCAGTGTGAGGTGCAAATATGGCAGTGTGCATAGAGATATTTTTCTGACTTTGACAGTCCACCCTTTGGCAGTCAATAATAACTGCCACCTTCTAAAACATTTCAAAAGGAGAAAAATATAAGTCAGGGGTTAATTCATTTCCATGGTTGGGTAAGGAAGAAGAGAGGAGTAGGTGTGAAAAGGGTATGACCTAGTGAGATAGCAGAAGCATGTGTGTATGAGTCCATGTTTGGGGGGGTCATGTATCATCGTGCCGAACGTGTTGTAAATCAAGCTTCGAGGTATTGCGAAGTATACATTTGAATTCCTTCTTATCCCGTGGTACAGGTCTGTGGATGGGCTGTCAAACTTTACCGAGCTCTTTTCGGCTTTTGAACAAAATGGGGAGCACATTTTAGTTGATGATACATGAATGGGGGAATATGTGATTGCTGATATCTGTGCCTGTATTCCCTATACTATGTGTGTTATTACCTGAGGGTTGTAGAGATGAAGATGAAGAACACTTATGGAAAATGCAATGATATTCTATGTCAGGTAAATGTACATCTGTCGTCGAAGTTTTGTTCGGTATCAGTTGAAAGTCGTCTTCTTTGCGCTGTTTTGCTCGTTAGGCATGAGCAATAAGCTTTGTCAATGCCATCAGATTTACAAAAAATGTTGGGCTAGCGTAAGTTTAAGAATACTAGGGAAACTGGGGATCCATGGCAAAGTTCATCAAATGTCCATTTCTCAAGTGGTCAAAACTCCTTCTTTGGTCCATCCGTTGTCTGTATAGCGTCTCGTCAACTTCCTCGTCCAAGGGGGTCTTTTTATCTTGGAGAAAAGCAGAAAAACAGGTGAAAGAAACGGACCGTATAATCGCATTTTTCATCACATCCTGGTTTCTATCATTGGGTCATAAATCAAATCCAGGTTAATTACAGTTTCCTCACTCCTCAAACTCATCACTCTTGTACTTTGTTTGCACCTCATTAAAGCCTGCCCGCATCTAAATATCAATCCAATAGATATAACAACACCTAAAATACATAGGAGAAACTTTCCAACATCCATTATGACTCCTTGAGCCCAGTCTCCTAAACCGGAGAACCAATTTCGCGGGTTCAACCATGACACCCAACCAGTCAGCTCATTACCTACAGCAGCAAGAGTGAGATTGTGTTTTCGGCGAAATTCCCACTTTAATTGGAGAATATCATCCATCTTTTGGTCTATGACCTCTACCGGATCCTCGGTGCTATTCGTGATGTACGTGCAACACTTCACGCCGTACTGTGTTGCCAATGTAACACAATATCCGCCTGTCACTGCTGTGAGGTAATTAAGAACCATTCTATGCTGTACCAGTTCTGTTTTATAAGCTTGGAGTTCTCTTCCAGTGTATCTAAACGTGTCATCATACATTTCAGTGATATTATCTAACAAATTTGCAAGCGCAGAGATGTATCTATAATTCATCACTCCTCGAGCGGTGCGAGTGAAATCTAACGCCACCAGAACCTGAATCCCGGTGGATTCATGGATCAGATCAGAGGCCGGATGCTCTAACCTTTCTGACAGTTGTCTTTTAACTCGGTGCTCGTAATGAGTGTGAGTATAAGGAGCTTGGGCACCACGGTGTATGTCTTTCATTTTATCATGTGTTACAGTCATCACTTCAGGCAATACTTTTCCAATATAACACAATCCTTCAGAGTTTGGGGCAAGCCACTTGTACGCCTTTCTCCCGCATATGAAATAAGCATCATCGGGGAGAACATATGGGACGGAGTAGGACATTACCATATTACATACCTTCCAGGTGAAATCTCCTGACCCTAATTCTTCCATCTGCTTAATACACGTATCAGGTTGTACGATATGTGCACAGTATCCTGGTGATACTTCTCCAACTCTAGTAATCCTATTTCCTAAGGTATATCTATACCTGAAAGATTTTCCTCTACTGGCTATGTGGCGTACAAGCTCTGTATCTGTAGGCATTCTATCTGCTCTATGCGAGAAGGTCATGGTCAGGTTGCTCCATGACACTTCCCAATTTCCCGGCTGTCGGGGATTGGAGATGTTAAAACATAAGAGGGACCTATCCACATGGTATTGGTGGAGCTTCAAACTAGGAGGGCTGGAGATATTAAACCTCCTGTCCACCGGTCTCCCACCATTTAACTCAAGTACCTCCCCTATCGTTAAAGGAAATGGTACTAGCCCTGATTTGCTATGACCCTGAGGTACTTGAGAGCATACCCAACAATCTGTTTTGTTTAACACATTACCCACTAAGGAGTGATAGTCACTCAATGGATGCCGGTCCATATGGATATTAAAACTGGATTGGCATTTCTTTATGCACCCATCCTCAATGACATTGTTACAAAGCCTGCAGATACAGTTTTCTTCAGCTAACAATCCGTCACAATTTCTTCTATGATCAATGCTATCGGATCGCTTTCTGATACTCGCCTTTGCTTGTTGGTTAGGTTGATCTTGGAAAACTACGCCTCCATCATCATAATCGGAACCCATTCCAGAACCTCTCTCGACCTCCATGGTACTCTCGCCGGAACAGACTGCTCTAGTCAACATCATGGTTAACAGGAAAATCCGGATCACAGTCTCTTGGGGCAAGTCCATCTTTGAGGAGGAAATGGAGAAGAATGAGAAGGGGGAAAAAGAAATTTCAAGGGGGAGGGGATGGGAAGTGGAGAAAAACAATAAAAGGGATTGGGGAGTCGACAACTGCTTTCGGTCTTCAAGGCTCAGGTGCCGCCTCAGTCCTCCTGGAACAGACACTCCAGTGATACAACCTCTACCGTCTGTTCCTTATCACGGGACTTCTCTAGATCAGCAACCTTCTTGCAGTGGGATGAATGGACCCAAGTCTCTCTCTCAGCAACCTTCAATGCTGTGGTGCTAGTCAATAAGACCTGGTATGGTCCTTCCCATCTATCAATAAGACAACCTGAGCGTAGAAAATTTTGTATCATTACATAATCCCCAGGTTCAATGTCATGACAATTACTATCAGGTAGATCAGGAATCACTAACTTCAGATTATCATTTTGATTCCTCAACTGTTTACTCATGTTAATCAAGTACTTTACAGTTACTTCATTGTTACATTTCAAATCATCCTGAGGGTTAATCATGACATGCGGTTGTCGACCAAACAAGATTTCAAAGGGGGACAGATTAAGAGGGGACCTGGGAGTGGTTCTGATGCTATACAAAACAATGGGTAAAGCTTCTGGCCACGTCAATCCTGTCTCTGCCATTACTTTACTCAATTTATTTTTAATCGTGCTGTTCACTCTTTCGACCTTCGCACTCGCCTGTGGACGGTACGGAGTGTGCAGCTTGCTATCAATTCCCATCAACTTACACATTCCTTGAAAGACATCACCTGTAAAATGGGTACCCCTATCACTTTCGATTATTCTAGGGATACCATATCTACATACAAATTCCTGCACAATTTTCTTAGCTGTAAACATAGCGGTATTTGTAGCCGCTGGAAATGCTTCGACCCAATTCGAGAAAACATCTATACAAACAAGTACATATTTCAAATTTCGACAAGGGGGTAATTGAATGAAGTCAATTTGTATTACCTGAAAAGGGCCGCCGGCAGGTGGGATATGGGATGGTTCTGTAGGTATTGCCTTTCCAATATTCTTTCTCAGACAGGTAAGGCATGACATTGCTCTTTTACTCGCATGAGAGGAGAATCCTGGGGCGCACCAGTATGCTCTTACCAATTTGCACATTCCCTCCTTGCCTAGATGAGTCAGCCCGTGAGCTGCTTCAGCCAGACATGGAAGATATGCTCTGGGGGCCACTGGTTTACCATGTCCATCCGTCCAGAGCCCTGAGGACTCCTGGCCATATCCCTTTGCCTTCCAGACTGCTCTTTCCTGTGTGGAACACAAATTCTGCATCTCACACAACTTTTGTGTGTTGATGGTATTGAATACCATCAGTTGTGTGGTGTCTGTCGGTATGGGGGTAGCAGCTGCTAACTTAGCAGCTTCGTCTGCTCGGCTGTTACCAAGTGATACTGGGTCTTGACTATATGTATGTGCTTTACATTTGATAACAGCCACTCTGTCGGGTTCCTGTATCGCTGTTAGAAGCCTTTTTATGTGAGCTGCATGCGCTATCGGTGTACCAGCTGCCGTCATGAAATTTCTGAGGCGCCATAGGGCTCCGAAATCATGGACTACCCCGAATGCGTATCTAGAATCGGTGTAGATATTGGCTGACTTACCCTAAGCCAATTCACATGCTCTGGTTAGGGCGACCAGTTCAGCAACCTGGGCTGAGTGAGGTGGGCCTAGCGGTTCCGCTTCTATGGTGTCTTGGTCATCTACGACTGCGTATCCAGTACACAAGTCTCCCGAGTCTGACTGTCTGTGACAACTACCGTCCGTGTAGAACGTGAGTTCTGCATCTTCCAGTGGATTGTCACTGATGTCAGGCCTTGCGGTAAAATTTTGGGTCAAATATTCCATACAATCATGTGTATCTTCCTTTGTATTAAATCCTCCTTCCCCATCACTCTCACCTTCCACCCTTTGTGCCTGACCAGGCACACCTGGGAGATATGTTGCAGGATTTAATGCACTGCATCTCCTTATGGTGATGTTTACTGGGGCCATTAGTGCCAATTCCCATCTTGTAAACCTCGCTGATGAGACGTGTCTGGTTTGGGCAGAATTCAATAAGGCTGACACTGCATGTGGTGTATGGATTGTGAGGTTGTGGCCTAGCACGACATCTTCGCTTTTTGTTACTAGCAATGCTATTGCAGCAACGCTTCGCAAGCATGTGGGGAGGGATCGCGCTACCGTGTCTAGCTGAGCGCTGTAGTATGCAACTGGCCTGCTGGCATCACCGTGTTTTTGGGTTAGTACACCTGCTGCGCAACCAGCACTTTCTGTTCCGTATAGTTCAAAGGGTTTCCCATAGTCTGGCATACCTAGCGCTGGCGCCTGCGTTAGGCACTGTTTGAGTCTCTCAAATGCTGTTTCGGATTCGTCTGTATGCAAAATCCTATCAGGTTTGTTTGAGGAGACCATTTCCTGCAAAGGTAGCGCCAATATGGAAAACCCTGGGATCCAATTACGGCAATACCCACACATTCCTAAAAACGTTCTGATCTGTTGCTGGGTTTGTGGTAGGGTCATGTCTCTAATTGCTTGGATTCTATCAGTGGTCAGGTGTCTCAGTCCTTGTGTTAGACAGTGTCCCAAATATTTTACCTTAGTTTGGCATAATTGCAACTTGTCTTTGGAAACCTTGTGACCTGTGTCTGAAAGATGAAACAGGAGCTGTTTTGTATCCTTCAGAGATGCTTCCAGTGAATCTGAACACAGCAGTAAATCATCCACATACTGTATCAATACTGATTCACTCTCCGGTTGGAAAGACTGTAAACAATCATGCAAAGCCTGAGAAAATATACTTGGACTATCTATGAAACCTTGGGGTAATCGAGTCCACGTGTATTGGACTCCTCTGTATGTGAATGCAAACAAATATTGGCTGTCAGGGTGCAGAGGTACCGAAAAGAAAGCGGAGCAGAGGTCAATAACAGTGAAAAATTTGGCAGTGGGAGGAATTTGCATTAGGATGACAGCTGGATTTGGCACTACGGGGAACTGACTCTCAACTATTTTGTTAATCCCCCTTAGATCCTGCACTAGTCTGTAACCCCTCCCCCCACTCTTTTTAACAGGGAAGATGGGACTATTGGCTGTGCTGGACGTTCTTACCAGAATGCCCTGTTGTAGCAAGCGCTCTATTACTGGGAAAACTCCTAACTCCACCTCTGGCTTCAGAGGATACTGTGGGATTTTTGGAGCTATCCTACCATCTTTTACTTGTACAACTACTGGAGCTACGTTTGCCATTAATCCAGTGTCTTGTCCGTCTTTTGTCCAAAGTGACTCTGGTATCTGGGAAGTCATCTCTTCTACTTGGGACGGATTCCTATTTGTCATAATGGAATGTGACATTAATTTTGATGGGGAGTCTAACATGTCTCGTACTTCCTGAGCGTGATTCTCAGGTATGTCCAAGAATACACCTTCAGAAGTACAATAAATGACGCACCCCATTTTACATAGTAAGTCTCTTCCCAGGAGATTGGTTGGTGCCGATGCAGCCAGCAAAAAGGAATGCTTGGTATGCAAAGGCCCTATTGTAATCTCGGCTGGTTTGCTAACAGGGTAATGCTGGACTACTCCTGTTACTCCCATGGCTGGAATTGTCTTACCAGTGGTTCTCATGCCCACTGTCGAATTTATCACTGACTTGGCCGCCCCTGTGTCTACAAGAAAGTTTAAAGTTTTACCAGCTACATTGATTGCGATCTCGGGTTCATTTCCAAGGCTTGCAATCAATTTTACTGGCTGCAGATTACAGGTATGGCCACACCCCTATTGGGTATGCTGACCTCCCTGAATCCCGCTGGCAGCAACTACTTGTGGGGGAGTTAGCTGGGAACTACCAGAGGCATGCCAATCTCTGTTCGGGGGGTATCTTTTTGTTTCCCCTGTATGTGGCTCATAACTCCGCCTCTGTGGATCCTGATCCCAATGTCTTGTGTTGTGTCGTTGTCTAGGGGGTTGGTATGATTTTGGTACATTTCTTACTCTACAGTCTCGTGCATAGTGTCCCTGTCTGTTACAGGAATAACATGTTATCACAGTTGACTTACTTACAGGATTTGATGGTACATACGCAGGCTGTTTTGTGGTCAGCGCCTGTATACTTACTGACATTAACTTATCACTTTGCGATTCTCTGTGCCTGGTGATGTTTCTGTCGTGATCAATAGCAGCCTCTCTCAAAGTGGACACTGACAGACCTCGCCAACATGGTTGCGTGGTCTGTACCCTAGCCTTTAATGTTTCCTTTAAACCATCCATCAGTACCGATACTGCTACTTCTTGATGGTTTGGGTTGGTCCTAATGTCTTCTATACCAGTGTATTTTGCCATTTCCAATAGTGCCCGGTGAAAATATTCTGCTGCCGTTTCGGACTCCTTTTGCTTAATGGAGAATATTCTGTTCCATTTTACAACGGCTGGGAAATACTCCTTTAACTGTAAATTTATCCTTTTTACATTATCTTTGTCGTACACATCTGAAAGCGGTACATCTTTATCTAGTCCGCAATCAGCTAAGAATTGAACTGAGTCGACATTTGAAGGTAAGCAAGCTCTTAGCACTATCTGCCAATCCTTATTATTGGGCTCTAAAGTGTTTCCTAGATCCCTGATGTATTTTTGGCTTGCAACTAAATCTTTTCTGGGGTCTGGGAATTCAGACACTATGGTCCTCAATTCCATTCTAGTAAACGGGCAATACATGGCAATGTTCCTAACGGGTGTGGCTCCTGATGCATCTGTTTTCCCATTGGGAACTACTATCACCTTAACTGGATTTATTCTAACAGCTTCACTCTGTGTAGATTCTACAGCTTGTTGTGGTACAATTGTCTCAGCATAATGCATGGTGCCGTACTTACCCGTTGACACGACCTCACCTATCCCTCCGCTAGGGGCCTTCACTAATCTCGTGAGTGGAGCAGTTCCTACTGTGGTTTCTGATATGGTGGCCGCTAGAGAGAGCGCTGAAGTTGTTGCCGAATCGTCTTCTTGATCACACTCCTGAGGAAAGTTCAAAACAGGGTACATCTTGCACGGGTTAATAATTGCATGGGTTACTTGGTTAACATCATTAACATTTATATGGTTGCTAAGAGTTTGTGTTTTACACCCCAGTGCGTTTTTCTCCGCAATCAACTTCTCTCCTGTAATGTATGGTGGAGGTGGGGCTGTGGCTATCAGTTTCCTGACTGCCCCAGATCCCGCCGCCAGAGCCAAACCTCTCTGTATCTCACCTTCCTGTTGCCACAACTGTAAATAATCATGATGCTGAATTCGTCTCTTTGTCGATTTTATGAGACATATCCTCCTCCTTATATTTTGTAACACTTCTGGGCTGAAGCTACCTATTCTTGGGAATTTCTCCCTGTCTTGTACAGTCATTCTCTCCCATTCATCACATAAAACCTCTGTGTGACTTCCATATTTCTCACACATGATGTACCTTGCCGACCCGACTGGTCGGTTCTCTGAATCAACCCGAACCGAGGTTGATCGCCCCCTACCTGAACAACTGGCCCCCATAATCTGCAGGCGTTGCTTACTACTCCTTTGATCTTTATATCACGGTCTTCAGCGAACCCTTACAGCAAACCAAATTATTCAAAATAGGCCGGCGGTGGCGGTTTACCGAGTACCCCACTCACTCGCTCACGTCGACCAATACGACCTGGTCACACCGATATGGTGCTGGCGTACTCGACCTAGAGCACCTACCAAAAACCTTCTGTTCACTGGAACATGTGAGGGTTACCCGCAGGACACTTACTCTTTCCAGTAAAGGTGGGGTTGTTAGATAGTTCCTGAGTGACCAGCGAACTTCCCTTCCAAAAATAAAAAATTACACAAATCACGTCAGAATGTACAACTAGCGTTTATGACCTTTGTACGCAAAATGATACTAGTCAGGTTTACTAATGCACACAATGACGTGCGGTACAATCGTTCAGTACATAAGCACTACTTGTTATGTACTGAGAGATCAATGGAATCGAAAATTTCGGCTGCGAATTCCTTCAGCCAGAGCTTATATGGCCTATATGGGTTCTGCACCAACCCCCGGGGTTGTGCCTCTTACCTTTATAGCGGACTTCTTTGTCTCCTTATGACCTCCTGGTCTGTTATGACCTCCTGGTCTTGTTCTGTACGACCTCCTGGTCTGACCTCCTGGTCTTGTTCTATACTGGTCCGCTATACTCTAATGCTCAAATATTATGTTTAACCAAGGATGCCTCCCTAGCCACCGTGCACGTCACTTACACGCGTGTACCTCACGAGTACTCGACTTTTCTTGTGGTTCAACCTTTAAGTTATATAAACTTGTAATAATAAAAACACACTCACTCACCACATGTACACTTTTGCTTCTATTTCTATTTCTGCGCAGAAATTTTTCTTTAGCCCAGCTGTGTTACCAATTAGGAGCAGGATCTGTTAATTAAATTTCGGACACCAAAAATAGACTTGCGTTATTTACCGCGTCGCGTTATCTACCGCTGTGCGTTACTTATCGCCTTTGCGTTACTTCAACTTATCGTGACTTGAGCTACGTGGGCGTAACCGGACGCTCCGTTGCGTAATGTACGCTGCGTGCGTCTGCTTTTGGATTGCGTACACAAGTCTTTTGTTAGGGACACGTGTACGCAAAACAAAGATCCACCGTAACACAATTTATACTTTTATCAATGTAGATGATCCTTGATCATCTACCACGTACCCCACTGACTTTGCCTTATCTCCCAGGCAAACCTGTGTGTTTGTCTATACTTTAACTATTACCTCTATTCTTAAACTATGAAATAACAGCAAGTCTCTTTTAGCACTTTTCTATCAACTATAAAACTGGCAAACAGGATAGTGATATACGAAAATGAAAAAGAAATGCAGATATATATGTATGCGTGCGTGTGTACGCAAGACAGAAGAAAAAAAAAAATTACAGTTTTAAAAGACACTAGCGTTTTGTTCTTACCTCCGGTTCCCGGATTCCTTCAGCACTCGTTATCTAAGCGAAGCAGACGCTTATCCCGCCAGCACTACGAGACAACCTCCCGCCCTTTGCTGAGGGATAATGTCTGCTGATCTACCTAGTGCAGATATGTGAAGGACTGGACGGCCCCCAATTGATAAAGCTGTATTCCTTTATCGTATAAATAACCCTTTATGAGGTCTTAGAACACTGTACGCTGACTACGTAAGAAGTACCGTAAGGGTACGCTACTTGCGTAACGATCGCTCAGCCGTAGGCGAGACGCTCAAGCGTCGCGTTCGCTCACGGCCCAGAGATCACAGACTGGCACACTATTAGATACACAGTATACCTTTATGTAGAGACAGTGTGTAAGTGCAACCTGGTGTAACCTGATTAACTACAAAGCTGCTTGAGCGTCACCGACGCTCTGTGAACACTTAACACTATGAGAAAATACACAGATACTTGTTTAGGGTCCAAAGCCTATTAAATGTATTATAACTAATATACTTGTAAAAAGGAATCACAGTACAAATGATACACTACAATATAACAGAGACTTCCTAACCAAATAACTACACTATAAATACAATACAATACAATCTAATCAAGGGAAAATACGAGAGAAAGAGTAGAGAGAGAGAGAGAGAGATAGAGATGAGAGAAATGGCTCACAGTAAGACAATATGATCACGGAGAAAAACTTACGCACAAGGGGAAACGATCGCATGCGCCTCTGGACATCCAGCTTCCCGATTATCAGCAATGAGAACCGTTTGATGAGAAGTGAAAGCTGGATGCCACAGGCCCGTCTTTTATGCTACTCACACAATGCAATCTAATGGTCCCTACAACCTCATTGTCCATTGGACGCAGGAATTCGGCTTCGCATTATAACAAAAGGTCATAGGGTGATTCATACAGGTGGGCTGTGACGATTTCAAACAGCTCAGGTGGGTGGGAAACTAGGTTTCCCGCCGCATACCTGAGTAAGAGTAAATAATAGTAATGGACATAAACTTCTTATGTCCATAACTATTCGCACGAGCGATTAATACGCTCCAAACCAACACCGGAATATTGCTATTTAAATACTCTTCCGATGGGTACCAAACACTACTGTATGACTCCTGTTAGACCCTTCCTACAATACAAAGAGGGATTCCTCCGTTCAGGGACATTCTATATTAACCAAACTTTCAGAATCTATCAAAGGGACCATGATCTATAAACTACGTTAATTGTGGAAATATGTAACGATTGGGTCGCACGCTACGACTACATACTCTTTACCGTAAATACGCATACCGATGCGAGCGGGTGCACGCATCAGCGGGTATGCGCTATCACGGGAAAGCGCACGCATGCGCAGCGCGGACCAGTGTGAGGTGCAAATATGGCAGTGTGCATAGAGATATTTTTCTGACTTTGACACCAGCCAACTTCTGTCCAACTTGTGATGACACAGGAGTAGGCTGACAGGTTCTGCCTACTTTTTTTTTTATTGAGAAAAAAAAATAAAGCCCAGTGCACACCACCGTTGGCCGTCAGTTCTTGTCTGCCGGGTATGGGAGATCTGCTTCAGTTGACAACTGCAGAAAAGGCTATATATACATCTCTCTCTCTCTCTCTCTCTCTCTCTCTCTCTCTATATATATATATATATATATATATATATATATTTATTTATTTACTGTATCTCTATCTATCTATGTAAATAGATACTATATATATATATATATATATATATATATATATATATATATAGCAATTGCAATTCTATTGTAGCTTATGTGATGGAGTTGGACTGACGGTGCTTCTGTGGAGGGGGGGGGGTGATCGTGGCGGCAACAGGTACGGACTGGGGAGACTGGTGTTGCTGCTATGGAGGGAGGGTGATCGTGGGTCCAGCGAGTATGGGATGGGTATGACTTGCGGTGCTGCTGTGTAAGGGGGGGGGGGGGGGGTGATCATGCTGGCATTGGGCACAGGCTTGAGAGACTGAATGTGCTGCTGTTTGGAGGGGGAAGGGGGAGATTACAGGTGCCAACTATATGGGGGTTGGTGGGTGCACAGTGCTGACTATCCAGTGGGGGGTTTGAGCACAGTGCTGATTGTATGGGAGGAGAGGTGCACAGTACACTGCAGCAGCACGGATCCCGGTGTGACAGGGGCAGCCTGGTAGCAGTGATGTACTGCCACTCCACCATTGGTACTGCTGGAGGTCCCGTAGTGATGGGAAGCCTGGCAGCAGTGATAGAAGAACAAAGTAGGTGGACACTGGCGGGCAGTATCCACCTACTTATTGTTCAGTTGGGAGGAAAGTTACCCCTGCACCTGAACTATCAGTTGGGAGAAATCAAACAGGTTTGATTTTCCCAACAAGTTGGATTAACCGTTTTGGGGTGTTTTTCAGCGTATGGGAACAAAATTTCTCAGGAAATCTCCAGAGACTAGGAATACATACATGAAATTAGGTACCTTTCTATGCGCATGAAGCAGCCAATAGATTAATAAACCATTCTGAGGAGTTTCATGCACTCCTAATGAAAGACAACAAAACCAGAAAAATAAGGACAATGTTACCCACTGCCTCTTAATCAACAAGTAGTATAATAGGTGTAAATACGTTTATTAATTAGATGAGCAAAGTGAATTTCTCCTACATCAGTATCCTTTTTCCAACTGCAAAGAACTAGGTTCACAGTACACTTATGGAAATGACTTTAGTTCTGGTGTCCTCTGGTATAGTTTCACACTCTCATGCCTCCATAAAGTGCTTTCTGTGTATCAGCAGTGTTTTATGAACAGTTCACCAGTTCTGTTAAGCATAATGTGTGAGTCCCACGAAGTCCCAGGAATTCCCCAGTTCTGCAACACATCCCCGCTGTTAAAGGTCCAAACCACCGCTCAGGATGCCACCAGAAAAAGCCAAGGTTTTTTCTGGAAGTATCCTGAGTGATGATGTGGCATGAGAGTGTGAAACTATAACAGGTGACAGCAGAACTACAGTAATTTCCAAACACGGACAGTGAACCTGGTTCTTTGTATTCCTCCACTCATCTAATTAAGGGACATATTTACACCTATTTTGCTACTTTTTGATTGAGTGCCAGTGGGTAACATTACCCTTATTTTTCTGGTTTCATTGACTCTCCAAAGACTGCTTCCCGGGAACTACAGATCTCCTGAACACGTTACTACCATGTATGCTAATAATTACATTACTGGTCTACTAACAAACGAAGCTTGTCTTCTACAGTTGCACTTATCACTGCTGGGGCCATGGAAGGACAGATATTCTGCCATGATTAGAGAATGTGATGCACGGTATAATACCGCTAATACAGCTAGATCAGCCTCTCTCCTTCATGGACTTTCTGGCTGTCAAATATGAAGCAGGCTTAGCATCAACCACCACCTGCTCTTATGGTTCAGCTCTTGCATTTTTATCACCAAGACTACCTGAAGGCATAATTTACCATTGTTTACTCAAAGGAGTTTTTTCCTACCCAACACAGCATTCTAGTACCTGGAATGTAAAACCTGTTCTAACCTTCTTAGCTGCTGTGGACACAAGTTCAGAGAGTGTTATTTTTGTAAGTAAAATTGCATTATTCCTAGCTTTACAATTAGTTGCCAGGAATGCTGAGCTAATCTACATTTATATTACTGATCCAAAACGCTCTCCTTTGACAATCATATAGTTGAGTTTGATATAATTTAAGATTGGAAAAATACAAATCTTTATTTGGTAACTTACCTCAGCTCATGCTTGAAACTTGCTGCTCCACTAATAGGTGAAGCTTCACAGTTATGACAATCCCTTTGACCTGCCAAACCATCTACAAGCAGAGGATGAATAGTTACAGCTATCAAGGAACGCCTATAAAATACTGTATATTATTGTTGGTACATGGATCCCACTATACTCATACCTCCCACCATGACCCTCTCCAGGAGGGACAGGATGCTCTATTCCTGGACTTCCCTTAATTTATGATTGCCATCACCTGTGCCGAAACATCTTTCATATCCAGTAACCTGTTCAACATACTGTAGGTGCCTGCAATCATAAATTAAGAGAAAAGTCCAGAAGCAGAGCATTTTGTCCCTCCTGGAGAGGGTCATGTTGGGAGGTATACTATAATTCATAGAATCTATAGCTCTACCTCTCCCATTTGTTGGATAGGTTGTAGGAATCTGGGCACATTTATACACATCTTGTGGATCTGCCCAAATATTGTCCTGTTTTGTGCACTCTTTTTACATTCCTCCATACGTTTGCCAAGCTTTAACTGGAAACCAAATGATCTTCAAAGCAACCACCAAGTTTATGGTAGTCTGCCCACCAGCTATTGCTAGGTGGCAAGCCTTATAACAAACAAATAGTAGTTTGCAGGACTCTACGACTTGCAGACTTTCTAGGGAATACGGTGGCTAACTAGCAATAGCAGCTACCCTATACCTTGCCAGGCCTGTTGGTTTCTCTGTACAGAGTTGCTTCAGATAATTAATGCCTTTGGGGTTTATTTACTAAGCCTTAGAGAGAGGTAAAGTGTAAAGAGATAAAAGAACCAACTGCCATGATACAGGCTGTGTTTGCAAAATGTCAGTTGGGAGCTAACTGATACTTTATTTCTCTCCACTTTATGACTTTAGTAAATAGACCCATTTATTCTTTACTAGCTGAATGCCCGTGCTTCGCTATGGAATTTCAAGTATTTCCATGCGTATATCTTTAATTTTGAAGGACTTCCTGGTAAACTAATTAGACTTACAACAGGTCATGGTCCGTCCACCGCTGCCAATCTTTTTCAGGCCGCACCTTTGGGTGGGCCTTCCCTAGAGTGATGCTGTCAAAATGCTGGTGCTGAGAATAATCAGCCTCCTTCCCCATCCCACCTCTGATGCTGCCCTGCTCAGTACTGTAAATGCTGGGATGACAGGCCAAGCTCCGCCCACTGTATGTTAAATATATAAGGTTTGCAGGCTGACTCTATTCCAAAGGACCCTAGGTCTCCTTTCTTAGCTTTTCACTCTCCTTAGGGCTCCTCCTTTGAGGTAAAAAGGTAAAGATTTTCGCACACTTAAGGTCACTGGGAGAGTTGTCGGTACCTTTTACATAGCAGATAAGCAGTTGCTGATTATCAATCTTTCCTTTAATGCATTTAAGAGACAAAGTTTCTATGTCTCCTTTCCTCCTATTGCTCTCTGACAGGTTTGCCAATGTTTAGTTCAAGTGACAGGTTGAATAATTGAATTGATAATTGAGGCACTATCACTATCCCCTCCTGACTGGAACTCTGGAAATGGGTTGGTTAAGTATCTATATCTGAAACATATGCCGCTGACTGACTGTGAGATTTTTTGCACATATATATAATGTGTGTGTGTGTGTGTGTGTGTGTGTGTGTGTGTGTGTGTGTGTGTGTGTGTGTGTGTGTGTGTGTGTGTGTGTAAATAAAAGGCAAATACCACTGACTCATCCGAAAATCTCCTGAACCATAAGGCCGCACTTCCTTGCCAGTGGCAGTTTTAGAGCAGTCCATTATTGAAATAGGGGAGCCACATTCAGCGATGTTTGACATTGCTTAGGGGTGGCAGTTGATGTGGCTCCCCTGTTTGAATAATGGAGTGCTCTGCAACTGCCACTACAAGGAAGTCCAGGAACAGAGCATTGTGCCCTCCCCCCTCCACGACTTGGTATCGCCGACACCATGGATTCTTAACTCTCCTCTGTGAGGGGGGAATTATCTCACCCCTTTCTCTAACGTCCTAGTGGATGCTGGGGACTCCGTCAGGACCATGGGGAATAGCGGCTCCGCAGGAGACAGGGCACAAAAAGTAAGCTTTTAGGATCACATGGTGTGTACTGGCTCCTCCCCCTATGACCCTCCTCCAAGCCTCAGTTAGGTTTTTGTGCCCGTCCGAGCAGGGTGCAATCTAGGTGGCTCTCTTAAAGAGTTGCTTAGAAAAAGTTTTTAGGTTCTTTATTTTCAGTGAGTCCTGCTGGCAACAGGCTCACTGCATCGAGGGACTTAGGGGAGAGAAGTGAACTCACCTGCGTGCAGGATGGATTGGCTTCTTAGGCTACTGGACACCATTAGCTCCAGAGGGAGTCGGAACACAGGTCTCGCCCTGGGGATCGTCCCGGAGCCGCGCCGCCGACCCCCCTTGCAGATGCTGAAGATTGAAGAGGTCCGGAACCAGGCGGCAGAAGACTTTCAGTCTTCATCAGGTAGCGCACAGCACTGCAGCTGTGCGCCATTGTTGTCAGCACACTTCACACAGCGGTCACGGAGGGTGCAGGGCGCGGGGGGGGGCGCCCTGGGCAGCAATGTATAATACCTGTATGGCGAAAAATACATCACATATAGCCCTTGAGGCTATATGGATGTATTTAACCCCTGCCAGATATCACAGACTCCGGAGAAGAAGCCCGCCGAAAAGGGGGCGGGGCCTATTCTCCTCAGCACACAGCGCCATTTTCCCTCACAGAAATGCTGGTGGGAAGGCTCCCAGGATCTCCCCTGCACTGCACTACAGAAACAGGGTTAAAACAGAGAGGGGGGGCACTGATTTGGCGATATGAATATATATTAAAATGCTATAAGGGAGGAACACTTATATAAAGGTTGTCCCTGTATAATTATAGCGTTTTGGTGTGTGCTGGCAAACTCTCCCTCTGTCTCCCCAAAGGGCTAGTGGGTCCTGTCCTCTATCAGAGCATTCCCTATGTGTGTGCTGTATGTCGGTACGTGTGTGTCGACATGTATGAGGAAAATGTTGGTGAGGAGGCGGAGCAAATTGCCTGTAATGGTGATGTCACTCTCTAGGGAGTCGACACCGGAATGGATGGCTTATTTATGGAATTACGTGATAATGTCAACACGCTGCAAGCCGGTTGACGACATGAGACGGCCGGCGAACAAATTAGTACCTGTCCAGGCGTCTCAAACACCGTCAGGGGCTGTAAAACGCCCATTTACCTCAGTCGGTCGACACAGACCCAGACACGGACACTGATTTCAGTGTCGACGGTGAAGAAACAAACGTATTTTCCTTTAGGGCCACACGTTAAGGGCAATGAAGGAGGTGTTACATATTTCTGATACTACAAGTACCACAAAAAAGGGTATTATGTGGGATGTGAAAAAACTACCTGTAGTTTTTCCTGAATCAGATAAATTAAATGAAGTGTGTGATGATGCGTGGGTTTCCCCCGATAGAAAATTATTGGCGGTATACCCTTTCCCGCCAGAAGTTAGGGCGCGTTGGGAAACACCCCTTAGGGTGGATAAGGCGATCACATGCTTATCAGAACAAGTGGCGGTACCATCTACAGATAGGGCCGTACTTAAGGAGCCAGCTGATAGGAGGCTGGAAAATATCCTAAAAAGTATACACACACATGCTGGTGTTATACTGCGACCAGCGATCGCCTCAGCCTGGATGTGCAGAGCTGAGGTGGCTTGGTCGGATTCCCTGACTAAAAATATTGATACCCTTGACAGGGACAGTATTTTATTGACTATAGAGCATTTAAAAGATGCATTTCTATATATGCGAGATGCGCAGAGGGATATTTGCACTCTGGCATCAAGAGTAAATGCGATGTCCATATCTGCAAGAAGATGTTTATGGACACGACAGTGGTCAGGTGATGCAGATTCCAAACGGCACAAAGATGTATTGCCGTATAAAGGGGAGGAATTATTTGGGGTCGGTCCATGGGACCTGGTGGCCACGGCAACTGCTGGAAAATCCACCGTTTTTTACCCTAAGTCACATCTCTGCAGAAAAAGACACCGTATTTTCAGCCTCAGTCCTTTCGTCCCTATAAGAGTCATATCTGCCCAGGGATAGAGGAAAGGGAAGAAGACTGCAGCAGGCAGCCCATTCCCAGGAACAGAAGCCCTCCACCGCTTCTACCAAGTTCTCAGCATGACGCTGGGACCGTACAGGACCCCTGGATCCTACAAGTAGTATCCAAGGGGTACAGATTGGAATGTCGAGACGTTTCCCCCTCGCAGGTTCCTGTAGTCTGCTGTACCAATGTCTCCCTCCGACAGGGAGGCAGTATTGAAAACAATTCACAAGCTGTATTCCCAGCAGGTGATAATAAAATTACCCCTCCTACAACAAGGAAAGGGGTATTATTCCACACTATATGGTGGTACTGAAGCCAGAAGGCTAGGTGAGACCTATTCTAAATCTGAAATATTTGAACACTTACAAAGGTTCAAATCCAGATGCAGTCACTCAGAGCAGTGATAGCGAACCGGGAAGAAGGGGACTATATGGTGTCCCGGGACATCAGGGATGCTTACCTCCATGTCCCAAAATTTGCCTTTCTCACCAAGGGTACCTCAGGTTCGTGGTACAGAACTGTCACTATCAGTTTCAGACGATGCCGTTGGATTGTCCAAGGCACCCCGGGTCCTTACCAAGGTAATGACCGAAATGAGGATTCGTCTTCAAAGAAAATGGACGACCTCCTGATAAGAACAAGGTCCAGAGAACAGTTGGAGGTCGGAGTAGCACTATCTCAAGTAGTTCTACGACAGCACGGGTGGATTCTAAATATTCCAAAACCGCAGTTGTTCCAACGACACGTCTGCTGGTCCTAGGGATGATTCTGGACACAGTCCAGAAAAAGGTGTTTCTCCCAGAGGAGAAAGCCAGGGAGTTATCCGAGCTAATCGGGATCCTCCTAAAACCAGGAAAAGTGTCAGTGCATCATTGCACAAGAGTCCTGGTAAAAATGGTGGCTTATTACGAAGCGATTCCATTCGGCAGATTTCACGCAAGAACTCTTCAGTGGGATCTGCTGGACAAATGGTCCGGATCGCATCTTCAGATGCATCAGCGGATAACCCTATATCCAAGGAAAAGGGTGTCTCTCCTGTGGTGATTACAGAGTGCTCATCTTCTAGAGGGCCGCAGATTCGGCATTCAGGATTGGATGCTGGTGACCACGGAGGCCAGCCTGAGAGGCTGGGGAGCAGTCACACAGGGAAAAAATTTCCAGGGAGTGTGATCAAGTCTGGAGAATTCTCTCCACATAAATATACTGGAGCTAAGAGCAAATTTATAATGCTCTAAGCTTAGCAAGACCTCTGCTTCAAGGTCAGCCGGTATTGATCCAGTGGGATAACATCACGGCAGTCGCCCACGTAAACAGAAAGGGCGGCACAAGAAGCAGGAGGGCAGTGGCAAAACTGCAAGGATTTTTCGCTAGGCGGAAAATCATGTGATAGCACTGTCAGCAGTGTTCATTCCGGGAGTGGACGACTGGGAAGCAGACTTCCTCAGCAGGCACGACCTCCACCCGGGAGAGTGGGAACTTCATCGGGAAGTTTTCCGCATGATTGTGAACCGTTGGGAAAGACCAAAGGTGGACATGATGGCGTCCCGCCCGAACAAAAAACGGGACAGGTATTGCGCCATGTCACGAGACCTTCAGGCGATAGCTGTGGACGTCCTGGTAACACCGTGGGTGTAACAGTCGGTGTATGTGTTCCCTCCTCTGCTTCTCATAACCAAGGTATTGAGAATTATAAGACGTAGAGGAGTAAGAACTATACTCGTGGCTCCGGATTGGCCAAGAGGGACTTGGTACCCGGAACTTCAAGAGATGCTCACAGAGGACTAATGGCCTCGGGAGCTAAGAAGGGACTTGCTTCAGCAAGTACCATGTCTGTTCCAAGACTTACCGCGGCTGCGTTTGACGGCATGGCGGTTAAACGCCGGATCCTAAGGGAAAAGGCATTTCGGAAGAGGTCATACCTACCCTGGTCAAAGCCAGGAAGGAGGTGACCGCACAACGTTATCACCACATGTGGTGAAAATATGTTGCGTGGGTGAGGCCAGGAAGGCCCCACGAAGAAATTTCAACTAGGTCGATTTCTGCACTTCCTGCAAACAGGAGTGTCTATGAGCCTCAAATTGGGGTCCATTAAGGTTCAAGTTTCGGCCCTGTAGATTTTCTTCCAGAAAGAATTGGCTTCGGTTCCTGAAGTCCAGACGTTTGTCAAGGGAGTATTGCATATACAGCCCATTTTGTACCTCCAGTGGCACCGTGGGATCTCAACGTAGTGTTGGGATTCCTCAAATCATATTGGTTTGAACCGCTCAAATCTGTGGATTTGAAATATCTCACATGGAAAGTGACCATGCTGTTGGCCCTGGCCTCGGCCAGGCGATTGTCAGAATTGGCGGCTTTGTCTTACAAAAGCCCATATTTAATTTTCCATTCGGACAGGGCAGAACTGCGGACTTGTCCCCAGTTTCTTCCTAAGGTGGTGTCAGCGTTTCACCTGAAACAACCTATTGTGGTGCCTGCGGCTACTAGGGACTTGGAGGACTCCAAGTTGCTAGACGTTGTCAGGGCCCTGAAAATATATATATATATATATATATATATATATATATAATTCCAGGACGGCTGGAGTCAGAAAGTCTGACTTGCTGTTTATATTGTATGCACCCAAAAAGCTGGGTGCTCCTGCTTCTAAGCAGACTATTGCTCGTTGGATTTGTAGTACAATTCAGCTTGCACATTCTGTGGCAGGCCTGCCACAGCCAAAATCTGTAAATGCCCATTCCACAAGGAAGGTGGGCTCATCTTGGGCGGCTGCCCGAGGGGTCTCGGCTTTACAACTTTGCCGAGCAGCTACGTGGTCAGGGGGGAACACGTTTGTAAAATTCTACAAATTTGATACCCTGGCTGAGGAGGACCTGGAGTTTCTCTCATTCGGTGCTGCAGAGTCATCTGCACTCTCCCGCCCGTTTGGGACCTTTGGTATAATCCCCATGGTCCTGACGGAGTCCCCAGCATCCACTAGGACGTTAGAGAAAATAAGATTTTACTTACCGATAAATCTATTTCTCGTAGTCCGTAGTGGATGCTGGGCGCCCATCCCAAGTGCGGATTGTCTGCATTACTTGTACATAATTATTGTTACAAAAATCGGGTTGTTATTGTTGTGGGCCATCTTTTCAGAGGCTCCTTCGTTGTTATCATACTGTTAACTGGGTTCAAATCACAGGTTGTACGGTGTGATTGGTGTGGTTGGTATGAGTCTTACCCGGGATTCAAGATCCTTCCTTATTGTGTACGCTCGTCCGGGCACAGTACCTAACTGAGGCTTGGAGGAGGGTCATAGGGGGAGGAGCCAGTACACACCATGTGATCCTAAAAGCTTACTTTTTGTGCCCTGTCTCCTGCGGAGCCGCTATTCCCCATGGTCCTGACGGAGTCCCCAGCATCCACTACGGACTACGAGAAATAGATTTATCGGTAAGTAAAATCTTATTTTTAACTCCTTTGTGGGTGGAATTTTGAAAAATACCTTCTTAATGGGTGCCTACGTCAAAAAAGCAAGCTACTGTCCAAATTTTAAGTTCCTAGTCCTTATGGTTCAGGAGATTTTGTGATGAGTCAGTGGTATTTGCCTTTTATATATATATATATATATATATATATACATATACAGAAAGCCTTCCACAGCTTGACACATCAAAGGGTTCTGTTTTACTTACCATTTGGTTATCCAAACTATGATCACATTGACATTTGTTAATTCTCTTGTATACCATTTGATCCAAACTATTTTTTTGTTACCAGTTCAGTAAACAGTTTAACTTGGAAAAAGTCATGTCAATGTCTTCTTTCTTGTATTTGAACTGTAGCTTAGGCTTGGTATTTACCATCAGTAGGCTTCCAAAAATATTTCATGAGGGCGGGCTCAAGCTGTCATATAACCATTATCTCAGAGAGCAGATGCTCAGCCCTGTCCGCCTCTGTAGAGACAAGGGACAAGCAAAGTAAAAAATAATAATAATAACTTTACCTTTCAATGGTAATCAAATGGCTTGTTCTTCCACCCACCAACTGTTTCTAGGTGACAATCCTATTCCCTAAAACAAATTGTAATCCCTCATCACTTTTGTCATATGTCAATCAGTAAATATACTCTGAAACTCGGTATTATGTTAAAATATGGAAATACAGTCTATTGGTGCATATAAATCATGTTAACAAAACATCAAGCAATTAAAAAAAATATAATTATACACTGAATTCTGAGAGGAGCACATCACCCTTGTTGCATATCCCTATATTATTATATGTGCAGAAGGCTGTTCTACATCTACTAAAGTTCAGTGGTAGACACTTTTTTCCGTAATGGAGCCACCTCACGCTGAGATTTTTCATACTAGTTATTAGTCTGGTATCATATACAGATAACCTAGTTTTAAAAGAGGTTTATACATTTCATCAGATTTTCTTCCCATCATCGTCTGAGCATTTTGATAAAGTACCCCTGATGAAGTCCTGACAGGAACGAAACGCGTTGGATCGATCTATTGTTCTACTTCTGTATTGTATGTTTCAACAAAGAAATACACTAAAAACTGAATGTAAAACCGGATATATCCGAAGATGTCCTCTGTAAAATCACAAAGACGTACTATGTTTTATTCTGTACTTTTACGAATACATTTTATTCTATGTAATTGAAAATTGTTTTGTTTTAAACTGATGTACTAATATTATCGAAACAGTACCATACATGTAACCACCCTCAGATCTGTTTGTTTGCTTTTAAACAAGAATTATATTCAACTTATATGTAAAATTCCTTAACAATGTCCTTCATATCTTCAACCATCTGAGGGAGAGCCATCACCTCTACTTTGATGCTCAGAATCGAATGTAAATATTCACAAAAATACTGTCCTATTTATGAG
Source organism: Pseudophryne corroboree (assembly GCF_028390025.1). Lineage (NCBI taxonomy): Eukaryota > Metazoa > Chordata > Amphibia > Anura > Myobatrachidae > Pseudophryne > Pseudophryne corroboree. The sequence continues at coordinate 564,285,996 of NC_086444.1, forward strand.
GACTGGATGGCTTCAGAATATCTGCACAGTGACCTCACAATGGGGGTCATTCCGAGTTGTTCGCCCGTTGCCGATTTTCGCTATACTGCGATTAGTCGCTTACTGCGCATGCGCAAGGTTCGCAGAGCGCATGCGCTTAGTTATTTTACACAAAAGTTAGGTATTTTACTCACGGCATAACAAAGCTTTTTCATCGCTGATCGTAGTGTGATTGACAGGAAGTGGGTGTTTCTGGGCGGAAACTGGCCGTTTTATGGGAGTGTGCGGAAAAACGCAGGCGTTCGAGTTGCAAAACGCAGGAGTGGCTGGAGAAATGGGGGACTGGTTGGGCAAACGCTGGGTGTGTTTGTGACGTCAAACCAGGAACGAAAAGGACTGAGCTGGTCGCAATGGCTGAGTAAGTCTGGAGCTACTCAGAAACTGCTAAGAAATTTCTATTCGCAATTCTGCTAATCTTTCGTTCGCACTTCTGCTAAACTAAGATACACTCCCAGAGGGCGGCGGCTTAGCGTGTGCAATGCTGCTAATAGCAGCTAGCGAGCAAACAACTCGGAATCACCCCCAATGTGTCAGAATCCATTTTCATGGACCTTGGCGAAGAGTTGGAAATTGCTTGGATGAACGTCCTTTATTTGTTACACAGGTTCAGGGGTAAACTCAGGATTTCTAGAGGGGGTTGTACAAATACTTGATTTGAAAACAAATCAAAAAACTTTTTTTAAAATGTAAATAGCAAGTTCAGTAGAAAAGTGTAGCTTATTCACATAATGTAAGTCTAATAAAGTGATTGAGACAATTGGGCATATTCAATTAGCAGGCTTACCGCGAAAAGATAACATTGATCTTTAATGCACTGAGTTAATCCATTTTGAGCCCATTTCTTCCAGTGGTAAACCCTCAACTAATGCATGTTAACCCATAGATACCGGGTTAGCGCCCGGAGCTATGGGGAAACGTGCTCAGCGGCGTGGCAAGGTCAAAAGCTCTACTTACCTCAGGTGGATGGGAGCTGAAACCCGCGCTAAGTGCAGCCCACGTGATTACCGCAGGCTGCAATTGAATGGCTCCAGGCATTTCAACAAATACATAGTAAGCCCAGTGACTAATTGAATATGCCCCTAAGGGGTTTATTTACTAAGCATCAGCTTGTTAAACCCGATGCTTCTGATTGTGTTTATGGCCGATATTTAAATGGGAAATGCTTTATACAGCCGTGTCTTGCTAGTAAATCCATTGCCCTTTTAAATATGGGGCATTATATGATCAGAAGTGCTGGGATTTACAACTCAACACTTTGTAACTAAACCCCTATGAGCTTGACACATTGGGGGTCATTCCAAGTTGATTATTCACTGCCGATTTTCGCAGCGCAGTGATCAGGTAAAAAAAATGGCAAACTGCGCATGCGTATGCACCGCAATGCGCAGGCATGTTGTACGGGTACAAAGAGGATCAGTGCTGGGCGATGGATTTAGCGAAGATTCCATTTGCACAGCCGAATGCAAGGTGATTGACAGAAAGAGGGCATTTATGGGTGTCAACTGACCATTTTCTGTGAGTGTTTGGGAAAATGCAGGCGTGTCCAGGTGTTTGCAGGGTGGGTGTCTGACGTCAATTCCGGGACCAGACAGGCTGAAGTGATCGCAGCGGCTGAGTATGTCCAGAGCTACTCAGAAACTGCACAAAATGTTTTTGCTACGCTCGGCTGCAAAGGCGCTCGCACACTTGCAAAGCGAAAATACACTCCCCCGTGGGCGGCGACTATGCGTTTGCATGGCTGTTAAAAGTAGCTAGCGAGCGAACAACTCGGAATGACCCCCATAGTACCATTAAAGTCTGCATAGTTTAAGTTGAGGGATTTTGCTCTGCGTATACCAAGAGCAATGGGAGCATGCATATGTACACATACAGATTTTCGCAAATCTGACACCTGCTTGTCTCTGGATAATAAAGCATGGTCACAAAATTGTGAAGACATGCTGTCCATGACAAAGACGCATATACGCCTGAGAAAGCTGTATTATTTGTAGTTGGTCAGGGACAAATGCACTAATGATGATGATGGAAATAATAATAATGAAGGTTTCAAACACTATCAAACCACTTGTGATTGGCTAATGGTGAATATACCACTGATGCAGGTCACTGCTTCCTATGTTGCTGGGGTTTATGTATACTTGTTTTAGCCAAATTTAAAAAAAATAAAAACAGTTTCTTTACACAATTGGAAAGGAATTTTTTAGCTTTATTGATGCATAATGGCGAATGCATAATTTGCAATCTAAACAACAGGTAAAACATGTTTTTGATGTATGCCTGCTGTAATTTGGTGCATTTGTTGCTGATATGGCTCAGATGTGGTGCAGAATATGGATGGAAACACATTATTTTTGCGGTTACTTTTTTTTTAATCTTAGCTGACCTCCATTTTATGATCAACATTTTCTGTAAACTCCCATTGATGAAGGTTATCTTATACTATAGCCTCTATATGCTTTATGTGGTGCAGGGGTTCCTGTAGCAGCCATAGAGACATAAAGCAATCAGGGTGACATCAGCAGCACCTAAGAAGCACCCTATTGCAGGATCATTTTTGACTAGATAGGACCTGGGCGAAGATCCAGATTGATGCCCCACCCTGAGAATACCAGGCATAAAAGCATCACTAAGTACTTAGCAAAGTAGCAATACTGTGCAGTTTATATATGCAGAATATAGACTTGTAAAGGCTATACAATAACATTTTAACTGCAGTGAACTAAGTTGAGATCACCGCACACTGGGCCTGACACCATGCCGATATTCTCTCACATGGTCAAAGTTTTTCATCTGCGAATTTGTCTAAGTCACTAAAAAGTAGAGATGTGCACCGGAAATTTTTCGGGTTTTGTGTTTTGGTTTTGGGTTCGGTTCCGCGGCCGTGTTTTGGATTCGGACGCGTTTTGGCAAAACCTCACCGAAATTTTTTTGTCGGATTCGGGTGTGTTTTGGATTCGGGTGTTTTTTTCAAAAAACCCTAAAAAACAGCTTAAGTCATAGAATTTGGGGGTCATTTTGATCCCATAGTATTATTAACCTCAATAACCATAATTTCCACTCATTTCCAGTCTATTCTGAACACCTCACACCTCACAATATTATTTTTAGTCCTAAAATTTGCACCGAGGTCGCTGGATGGCTAAGCTAAGCGACACAAGTGGCCGACACAAATACCTGGCCCATCTAGGAGTGGCACTGCAGTGTCACGCAGGATGGCCCTTCAAAAAATTGTCCCCAAACAGCACATGATGCAAAGAAAAAAAGAGGCGCACCAAGGTCGCTGTGTGACTAAGCTAAGCGACACAAGTGGCCGACACAAACACCTGGCCCATCTAGGAGTGGCACTGCAGTGTCAGGCAGGATGGCACTTCAAAAAAATAGTCCCCAAACAGCACATGATGCAAAGAAAAAAAGAGGCGCACCAAGGTCGCTGTGTGACTAAGCTAAGCGACACAAGTGGCCGACACAAACACTTGGCCCATCTAGTAGTGGCACTGCAGTGTCAGGCAGGATGGCCCTTCAAAAAAATTGTCCCCAAATAGCACATGATGCAAAGAAAAAAAGAGGCGCACCAAGGTCGCTGTGTGACTAAGCTAAGCGACACAAGTGGCCGACACAAACACCTGGCCCATCTAGGAGTGGCACTGCAGTGTCAGGCAGGATGGCACTTCAAAAAAATAGTCCCCAAACAGCACATGATGCAAAGAAAAAAAGAGGCGCATTAAGGTCGCTGTGTGACTAAGCTAAGCGACACAAGTGGCCGACACAAACACCTGGCCCATCTAGGAGTGGCACTGCAGTGTCAGGCAGGATGGCCCTTCAAAAAAATTGTCCCCAAACAGCACATGATGCAAAGAAAAAAAGAGGCGCACCAAGGTCGCTGTGTGACTAAGCTAAGCGACACAAGTGGCCGACACAAACACCTGGCCCATCTAGGAGTGGCACTGCAGTGTCAGGCAGGATGGCACTTCATAAAAATAGTCCCCAAACAGCACATGATGCAAAGAAAAATGAAAGAAGAAAGAGGTGCAAGATGGAATTATCCTTGGGCCCTCCCACCCACCCTTATGTTGTATAAACAGGACATGCACACTTTAACGAACCCATCATTTCAGTGACAGGGTCTGCCACACGACTGTGACTGAAATGACTGGTTGGTTTGGGCCCCCACCAAAAAAGAAGCAATCAATCTCTCCTTGCACAAACTGGCTCTACAGAGGCAAGATGTCCACCTCATCATCATCCTCCGATTCCTCACCCCTTTCACTGTGTACATCCCCCTCCTCACAGATTATTAACTCGTCCCCACTGGAATCCACCATCTCAGGTCCCCGTGTACTTTCTGGAGGCAATTGCTGGTGGTGAATGTCTCCACGGAGGAATTGATTATAATTCATTTTAATGAACATCATCTTCTCCACATTTTCTGGAAGTAACCTCGTACGCCGATTGCTGACAAGGTGAGCGGCTGCACTAAACACTCTTTCGGAGTACACACTGGAGGGAGGGCAACTTAGGTAGAATAAAGCCAGTTTCTGCAAGGGCCTCCAAATTGCCTCTTTTTCCTGCCAGTATACGTACGGACTGTCTGACGTGCCTACTTGGATGCGGTCACTCATATAATCCTCCACCATTCTTTCAATGGTGACAGAATCATATGCAGTGACAGTAGACGACATGTCAGTGTTAGGCGCCGGGGTCCGCTTGTCTGCGCGGCCCGGCGCCTAGCAACTAGAGACGCCGTGAGCGTACAGCCGCCGGCTCCCTAGCAACGCTAGACGCCGGGCGCGCTGAGCCGCACGGACCCTAGCAACGGGAACGCCACTGGCAGACCGCGTTCCCCGTTGCTAGGCTTTAGGAAATTAAGATATTCACCTGCTCTCTGGCCGTGCAGCAAGGCAGCTGCATGGCATTTATTCTAATCAGCCTTTAGCAGCTGATTGGAGGACTCCTTGTTAAATACACTCCCAGGGCTTCTCACAGACGCCGGTAATAGCTTCCTGCATGCTGCCTTTGTTTGCTGAGAGTCTGTTTCCAGTCCTGCTGTATCCGGTCATTCCAGTCCTCAGAAGTCCGGTATTCGGGAGTTGTCATCTCATCCCAAGAGGTCGTTTGGTTCCCTGGAGTCCTGACTGATCACCGTTTTATATCCAGTGGTGTTCGTGAGTTGCGGCTCTGCCGTGTGTTGCGGCTCAGCCGCTTTACCTTTTATATTTTGTGTTTGGAGCATTTGCGGAGGGTTCCGCTTCCACAAGTCCTCTCTGGTACTCGGCGGTGCCGGGTAGGAGAATTGGACAAGTGGATATTTTGGTTGTCCTTTTCCCTGGCGGTTTCTCCGCACATATTATAGTTTTGAGTCTGCTTAGCCCCTGGCCTGGTTGTTTAGTTAGAGGGCCTCTTGTTATCACCCTGTCTCGGGTTTCCCTTTGTCTCTCATTAAGACCGGGGGGCATCGAAGTTGGGCAGACATAATCCGCCCTTCAAACGCGGCTGCCAAGGGCTCAAGAAACCATAGTCTCGCAGGGGATTTCTGACAACACGGGTGAGACAACAGAGTTAGAGCGCAAGGGTCTATTTTCCTGTCCTGCTCCCTTCCCCAGCATTCCGTTCCAGTGCTCTGGTCCTTGCCATAAGATCTCCCCTGACCAGAGTGCTGGAATCATAACAGTCAGTAATCGTTGGCAGGTCCTTCAGTCCGGACCAGATGTCAGCACTCGCTCCAGACTGCCCTGCATCACTGCCAAAGGGTGGGCTCGGAATTCTTAGCCTTGTCCTCGCACCCCCAGTTGCGGGAGAATGTGAAGGAGGAGATGGTGACGGGTCACGTTCCGCTTGACTTGACAATTTTCTTACCAGCAGGTCTTTGAACCTCTGCAGACTTGTGTCTGCCGGAAAGAGAGATACAACGTAGGTTTTAAATCTAGGATCGAGCACGGTGGCCAAAATGTAGTGCTCTGATTTCAACAGATTGACCACCCGTGAATCCTGGTTAAGCGAATTAAGGGCTCCATCCACAAGTCCCACATGCCTAGCGGAATCGCTCTGTTTTAGCTCCTCCTTCAGTCTCCAGCTTCTTCTGCAAAAGCCTGATGAGGGGAATGACCTGACTCAGGCTGGCAGTGTCTGAACTGACTTCACGTGTGGCAAGTTCAAAGGGTTGCAGAACCTTGCACAACGTTGAAATCATTCTCCACTGCGCTTGAGTCAGGTGCATTCCACCTCCTTTGCCTATATCGTGGCCAGATGTATAGGCTTGAATGGCCTTTTGCTGCTCCTCCATCCTCTGAAGCATATAGAGGGTTGAATTCCACCTCGTTACCACCTCTTGCTTCAGATGATGGCAGGGCAGGTTCAGGAATGTTTGGTGGTACTCCAGTCTTCTGTACGCGGTGCCTGAATGCCGAAAGTGGCCCGCAATTCTTCGGGCCACCGACAGCATCTCTTGCACGCCCCTGTCATTTTTTAAATAATTCTGCACCACCAAATTCAAGGTATGTGCAAAACATGGGACGTGATGGAATTTGCCCAGATGTAATGCACGCACAATATTGCTGGCGTTGTCCGATGTCAAAAATCCCCAGGAGAGTCCAATTGGGGTAAGCCATTCTGCGATGATTTTCCTCAGTTGCCGTAAGAGGTTGTCAGCTGTGTGCCTATTCTGGAAAGCGGTGATACAAAGCATAGCCTGCCTAGGAACGAGTTGGCGTTTGCGAGATGCTGCTACTGGTGCCGCCGCTGCTGTTCTTGCTGCGGGAGGCAATACATCTACCCAGTGGGCTGTCACAGTCATATAGTCCTGAGTCTGCCCTGCTCCACTTGTCCACATGTCCGTGGTTAAGTGGACATTGGGTACAACTGCATTTTTTAGGACACTGGTGAGTCTTTTTCTGAGGTCTGTGTACATTTTCGGTATCGCCTGCCTAGAGAAATGGAACCTAGATGGTATTTGGTACCGGGGACACAGTACCTCAATCAAGTCTATAGTTGCCTCTGAATTAACGATGGATACCGGAACCACGTTTCTCACCGCCCAGGCTGCCAAGGCCTGAGTTATCTGCTTTGCAGCAGGATGACTGCTGTGATATTTCATCTTCCTCGCAAAGGACTGTTGGACAGTCAATTGCTTACTGGAAGTAGTACAAGTAGTCTTCCGACTTCCCCTCTGGGATGATGATCGACTCCCAGCAGCAACAACAGCAGTGCCAGCAGCAGTAGGCGTTACACTCAAGGATGCATCGGAGGAATCCCAGGCAGGAGAGGACTCGTCAGACTTGACAGTGACATGGCCTGCAGGACTATTGGCTTTCCTGGGTAAGGAGGAAATTGACACTGAGGGAGTTGGTGGTGTGGTTTGCAGGAGCTTGGTTACAAGAGGAAGGGATTTAGTGGTCAGTGGACTGCTTCCGCTGTCACCCAAAGTTTTTGAACTTGTCACTGACTTATTATGAATGCGCTGCAGGTGACGTATAAGGGAGGATGTTCCGAGGTGGTTAACGTCCTTACCCCTACTTTTTACAGCTTGACAAAGGCAACACACAGCTTGACACCTGTTGTCCGCATTTGTGTTGAAATAATTCCACACCGAAGAGCTGATTTTTTTTGTATTTTGACCAGGCATGTCAATGGCCATATTCCTCCCACGGACAACAGGTGTCTCCCCGGGTGCCTGACTTAAACAAACCACCTCACCATCAGAATCCTCCTTGTCAATTTCCTCCCCAGCGCCAGCAACACCCATATCCTCATCCTGGTGTACTTCAACAGTGACATCTTCAATTTGACTATCAGGAACTGGACTGCGTGTGCTCCTTCCAGCACTTGCAGGGGGCGTGCAAATGGTGGAAGGCGCAAGCTCTTCCCGTCCAGTGTTGGGAAGGTCAGGCATCGCAACCGACACAATTGGACTCTCCTTGGGGATTTGTGATTTAGAAGAACGCACAGTTCTTTGCTGTGCTTTTGCCAGCTTAAGTCTTTTCATTTTTCTAGCGAGAGGATGAGTGCTTCCATCCTCATGTGAAGCTGAACCACTAGCCATGAACATAGGCCAGGGCCTCAGCCGTTCCTTGCCACTCCGTGTCGTAAATGGCATATTGGCAAGTTTACGCTTCTCCTCAGATGCTTTTAATTTTGATTTTTGGGTCATTTTACTGAACTTTTGTGTTTTGGATTTTACATGCTCTCTACTATGACATTGGGCATCGGCCTTGGCAGACGACGTTGATGGCATTTCATCGTCTCGGCCATGACTAGTGGCAGCAGCTTCAGCACGAGGTGGAAGTGGATCTTGATCTTTCCCTATTTTAACCTCCACATTTTTGTTCTCCATTTTTTAATGTGTGGAATTATATGCCAGTATCAATAGCAATGGCCTACTACTATATTTACCGCGCAAAACTAAAATGCACCACAGGTATAGAATGTAGATGGATAGTATACTTAATGGATGACGAGTGACGACACAGAGGTAGGTACAGCAGTGGCCTACCGTACTGCTATATATAGTATACTGGTGGACACTGTCAGCAAACTGCAAAACTAAAATGCACCACAGGTATAGAATGTAGATGGATAGTATACTTAATGGATGACGAGTGACGACACAGAGGTAGGTACAGCAGTGGCCTACCGTACTGCTATATATAGTATACTGGTGGACACTGTCAGCAAACTGCAAAACTAAAATGCACCACAGGTATAGAATGTAGATGCATAGTATACTTAATGGATGACGAGTGACGACACAGAGATAGGTACACAGCAGTAGCCTACCGTACTGCTATATATAGTATACTGGTGGACACTGTCAGCAAACTGCAAAACTAAAATGCACCACAGGTATAGAATGTAGATGGATAGTATACTTAATGGATGACGAGTGATGACACAGAGGTAGGTACAGCAGTGGCCTACCGTACTGCTATATATAGTATACTGGTGGACACTGTCAGCAAACTGCAAAACTAAAATGCACCACAGCTATAGAATGTAGATGGATAGTATACTTAATGGATGACGAGTGACGACACAGAGGTAGGTACAGCAGTGGCCTACCGTACTACTATATATAGTATACTGGTGGACACTGTCAGCAAACTGCAAAACTAAAATGCACCACAGGTATAGAATGTAGATGAATAGTATACTTAATGGATGACGAGTGACGACACAGAGGTAGGTACAGCAGTGGCCTACCGTACTGCTATATATAGTATACTGGTGGACACCGTCAGCAAACTGCAAAACTAAAATGCACCACAGGTATAGAATGTAGATGGATAGTATACTTAATGAATGACGAGTGACGACACAGAGATAGGTACACAGCAGTAGCCTACCGTACTGCTATATATAGTATACTGGTGGACACTGTCAGCAAACTGCAAAACTAAAATGCACCACAGGTATAGAATGTAGATGGATAGTATACTTAATGGATGATGAGTGACGACACAGAGGTAGGTACAGCAGTGACCTACCGTACTGCTATATATAGTATACTGGTGGACACTGTCAGCAAACTGCAAAACTAAAATGCACCACAGGTATAGAATGTAGATGGATAGTATACTTAATGGATGACGAGTGACGACACAGAGGTAGGTACAGCAGTGGCCTACCGTACTGCTATATATAGTATACTGGTGGACACTGTCAGCAAACTGCAAAACTAAAATGCACCACAGGTATAGAATGTAGATGGATAGTATACTTAATGGATGATGAGTGACGACACAGAGGTAGGTACACAGCAGTGGCCTACCGTACTGCTATATATAGTATACTGGTGGACACTGTCAGCAAACTGCAAAACTAAAATGCACCACAGGTATAGAATGTAGATGGATAGTATACTTAATGGATGACGAGTGACGACACAGAGGTAGGTACAGCAGTGGCCTACCGTACTGCTATATATAGTATACTGGTGGACACTGTCAGCAAACTGCAAAACTAAAATGCACCACAGCTATAGAATGTAGATGGATAGTATACTTAATGGATGACGAGTGACGACACAGAGGTAGGTACAGCAGTGGCCTACCGTACTGCTATATATAGTATACTGGTGGACACTGTCAGCAAACTGCAAAACTAAAATGCACCACAGCTATAGAATGTAGATGGATAGTATACTTAATGGATGACGAGTGACGACACAGAGGTAGGTACAGCAGTGGCCTACCATACTGCTATATATAGTATACTGGTGGACACTGTCAGCAAACTGCAAAACTAAAATGCACCACAGGTATAGAATGTAGATGGATAGTATACTTAATGGATGACGAGTGACGACACAGAGGTAGGTACAGCAGTGGCCTACCGTACTGCTATATATAGTATACTGGTGGACACTGTCAGCAAACTGCAAAACTAAAATGCACCACAGGTATAGAATGTAGATGGATAGTATACTTAATGGATGACGAGTGACGACACAGAGGTAGGTACAGCAGTGGCCTACCGTACTGCTATATATAGTATACTGGTGGACACTGTCAGCAAACTGCAAAACTAAAATGCACCACAGGTATAGAATGTAGATGGATAGTATACTTAATGGATGACGACACAGAGGTAGGTACAGCAGTGCACTCTGCACTGTACTCCTCCTATATAATATTAATTATACTGGTGGTCCGCAGTCCCCACAATAAAGCAGCACACTGAGCACAGATATGGAGTGTTTTTCAGGCAGACAACGTATATTGGTGGTCAATGTCAGCAAAACTCTGCACTGTACTCCTGCTATAGCTGCTCCCCAGTCCCCACAATTAAGCAGTGTGAGCACTCAGCACAGATATATTATGCAGCACACTGAGCACAGATATGGTATGGAGCGTTTTTTTCAGGCAGAGAACGGATAAAAACTGGTGGTCACTTATCAGCAAAACTCTGCACTGTACTCCTAACAGCTGCTCCCCAGTCCTCCCCACAATTAAGCAATAAACAACCAATCAACTGTCTTCTACAATAAACGGAGAGGACGCCAGCCACGTCCTCTACCTATCATCTCCAATGCACGAGTGAAAATGGCGGCGACGCGCGGCTGCTTATATAGAATCCGAATCTTGCGAGAATCCGACAGCGGGATGATGACTATCGGGGGCGCTCGGGTTAGCCGAGCAAGGCGGGAAGGTTCGAACCTGCCTCTGACCCGTGTAAACAAGGTGAAGTTCGGGGGGGTTCGGTTTCCGAGAAACCGAACCCGCTTATCACTACTAAAAAGTGGCACAGTGCATGCCTTCCTTGGTGTTAGTGTACAGAGTTGTAAGGCATATTTATTTCTTTAGATTAAAAAATGTATTTGGCGGTCCTGTGTGGAAAATGGGAGGTGGCTTTTAAGATGAACAGAGATATACTGTCTTATGGGTGAGTTATGGGAATGTTGCAGGCATGCCACTGAAGTGGTTGCGCTGGGAATGATGTGTGTGCGGATGTTTATATTGCATAGTTATACAGGCACACACCAGCGGATGGCTCATACTATGAACAGCCAGTTACTTAACCAGCAGTGTTGGTTTACTGATAGATAGCAAGTACAGTTGTACTCACTGTTACATGCACACTGGTGATAGAGTGAAGCTTGAGCAAAGCGGGGTGTCAAACAGCTCATCAGCCGGTGAGTGTATGCTGTAAACAGGTAGCGGTGCAGGAATGCTGGAAAAGATGGGTTTGCTTTGTGCATGATTGCCGCTTTAAAAAAATGTCCGAGTTCGCTGGGAACGAGCACCTCTGGCTAACTCGGACTTCATTACATCTGACCCCAGGTATTAACCAGGAGCTAAGCAGAAGACATCTGTATCCCATTTCACTGCACACAGTCTCACACAGTCTCAGATGGCACATGCTCAGTAGTGATCTTGGCCACCATCTAGGGATAGGGCACAAAGCCTCAATGGAGGAAAGGTAGACTAGAGTCTGTGCAGTAGCGCACTCCCCTTTCAACAGTTAAATTGTTCACATTGGAGGTAATACTCTTACGGAGAATCTGCACCTAGCAGGGGTCTGGTCAATGATGCAATCTATTGTTGCTTTTATTGTTTATTGTTGCTTTTACACATACACTAGCCTCTTAGCTCTTGCACATTCAGATGCACAGCTGTACACCAGGAAAGGACTTGTGTGGCACAGCTGTGGAACTACACGTCCGTGACTGGAAGTTACTGAAGACATGCAGCCCACAGTACACAGACTTTGCCACACAAGCTGCAGGGACAACAGAGGCTAAACAAGCTAGAGGATAATACATTGTTGTCAGTTACACGCTTCATACCTGCACCTGATTGGTTGTTGCAAGAGCGGGAATCTCTGGGAAAGTCTGTTTACAGCCACCTCGTCTCTCAGATAACAGCCAGCAAGGTCCCGTAACACTAACAGGGATAAAAGTGCCCCAACTAAGTAGAGACTATTCCCTGTATGGACTGGGAGCCCACGCCAGGGCTAATCACCTGCCACAGCAACTCCACAGACAATTAGAGAGACCAAGGGCATGGAAGTACTAACTTCACCAGGACCTAGTCTACACATTTCCAGTTAAGAGGGACCTTTACTACCCAAACTGTGTCCAATGCTAATTGCCCCACACTGATAGTGTTAAAGGGAGCAACACCTTCTGCTGTTCAGAAATACATGCACTACCTTGTTCATTTAAGGGACCACGTACAGATCCAAGGGTTTTATGTATATGCATATATATCCCTGCTTACATTGGGATCCTAAACCCTGAGCTATGGAACCCTGAAACTATCTTCCAGGAACATTGCTACCGTGAACTGTGTTAGAATTATATTATACAGTACTTATTGCATGCATATTGATTTTTGCCAATACTATAGAAAATTGTCTCTTTATTGCATAGAGTAATTGAACGTGCTTTATATCGTGAATAATTGAGAATATTTAAAGGTATCTGATGCAATCACAGATATTAGTAGGAAGTGATTTGTGATGTATATTTAAAGACAATTTATATAGTCAGAATATTGTTGAAGTGATTACTGTTGAGCTTGACTAATTTGCAAGCAGGTGTCTGTATTGCCTGATATTGTGTGTCTTGCAGGCAGTGTTTCCGTTGCTTAGTCTTAACCCCATTAGTTTAATAAAACAACCTCACTGAGGTTTTGCACGACAACCCAGAGACTGGTCCAGTACTGTCATCTCTCCGCCATCGCCCACGAACCTGCAGCAGAAGCAACTCGGCTAAAGAATTTACTAGGTTAGTGAAATATGCATACACTGTGAATTATCCCTACCAGGGTATTACACTTGTAGCAGTAATAACATAGATTCACAGATGGAACTGCTGCAAAAGATACACAAATGGGTGCTGCTGTGTTCAACTCAGATTCGGCCCCACTGTGTTTCAGGTAGAAGGGGAGATTTATCAAAGCTTGGAGAGAGATAAAGTGGAGAGAGATAAAGTAACGTAGAAACATAGAATTTGACGGCAGATAAGAACCACTTGGCCCATCTAGTCTTCCCCCTTTTTTAATACAAAATTTTGTTACCTCAAACCCTATTTGATCCTTATTTCTTTGTAAGGATATCCTTATGTCATGACTGTAGTTTTGTGAACCCGGCGTATATATGAAGTCCGTGCAGGTAACTGGAGGACTGTGTGTATATTGGCTGGTCTGTGGGAATCTGTGAGATGAAGAGCTCGAGGAAGATTATGGACGATGAAGTAGGTACAAAATTTAACATTTAATGGAGTAACGATAATTCACAGAGGCTGAGGTTACCCCAATAACTGAATTGAAGAATGGAGTTAATAATTGTAAAACGATGCTGTAGCACTCTGTATGTAGAACAATGACTGTGGCCAGTGGCGTCACAAGGGAGGCGGGATGGGGGGGTGGCGGCCCACTCCCGGGTGTCACCCGCTGAGGGGTTAAACCAAAATGCCGGCTCCTGATCAGTGACAGGAGCAGAGTGCGACACTGTTACATTGTGTGCAGCACTCGGCTCCTGTCACTGTGCAGGAGCCTACACTGCAGGCATAGCACTCCCCGGGAGTCAGCCCCTACCTCCCAAACCCCCAAGTGACAAAAGAGGGTATCAGGACGTGAAGCCTCGCCCCTTCCCGTAAAGCCCAGTCCCTTTTCTGTCATTCAAGCATAAAAACCGGGTGCAAATCCACGAAGCCATGCCCCCCAAATGAATCCCCACCCCCTACCACAAAGCCCCACCCCTTTTCCCTCTCCACCGCACCGAGTGTCCAGGAGGTGAGTGACACCTCTGATTCTGGCTGTGACTTAAGACAAGACTGAAGAATACTGCAGCTGTGTCTTTAAGACGAGACTGAAGAATACTGCGGCTGTGTCTTTAAGATAAGATTGAAGAATACTGTGACTGTGTTTTCAAGAAGAGACTGAAGAATACTGCGACTGTGTCTTTAAGACGAGACTGAAAAATACTGCTGCTGTCTGTGTCTTTAAAATGAGACTGAAGAATACTGTGACTGTGTCTTTAAGACGAGACTGAAGAATACTGCGGCTGTATCTTTAAGACGAGACTGAAAAATACTGCGGCTGTGTCTTTAAGATGAGACTGAAGAATACTGCAGCTGCATACTGGACATAACTGGTAACACAACTGTAATCCGAGCTGGTTCTGGATACAACCGGTAACACAATTGTAAGCCAGAGTGGGTAGCAAAGAGCAGAGTTTTACAGGAAACTAAGGTAATTAGTATTACCTCTTAGGCCGCACAGCTACTAAGCTCACACTGAGCTGTGTGACTCAAGGAACTGGCAGCTTCTGTAACACAGGTTTCTCTACTTATACCTCTTGGTCCTTGGTGATTGGAGTCAGGTGATTCAGGGAGTCTCAGGCTGGCACAGGATTGGATAACTCATGGTCAGATAATCAGACCCTGTCACTTCAGTACTCCAGGTCAGGCTCTGATGTGGAGTGAGGCCTAGCAGGCCGAAAAAAACACTGAAGCCTGAACTTCTGCTCCATGCTGCTAAATCTAAGGGCCAGTACTCTCTACTTATTCTTCTTGATATCTCTGATGCTTTTGACACTGTGGACCATCCTCTCCTACTGCAAATCCTTCACTCCATTGGTCTGCGTGATACTGCCCTCTCTTGGCTTTCTTTCTACCTCTCTGACCGTTCATTCTCTGTCTCCTCTCATGACTACCCCCTCCTCCTCACTTCCACTAACTGTAGGTGTACCCAAAGGCCTGTCCTTGGTCCTCTTCTTTTCTCTCTCTATACATCCTCACTAGGTAAGCTCATTAGCTCTTTTGATTTCCAATATCATCTCTATGCTGATGACACACAAATCGATCTTTCCTCTCCGGACCTCTCTCCTGCTCTCCTCATTCGAATCTCCAACCGTCTCTCTGCTATCTCTGTTTGGATGTCCCAGCGCTTTCTTAAACTAAACATGTCTAAGACTGAGCTGATCATCTTCCCTCCCTCCCGCATAACATCACCTCTCACAATCTCATTATCTATTGATGGCACCACTATCTCCTCTAGCACCCAAGTGCGTGGTGTCAAAGTCAGAAAAATATCATGATGCACACTACCATATTTGCACCTCATGCGTGTCCCCGCTGCGCGTGCCCACGCTCTCCCGTGCGTACGCATACTCGCTGTTGCGTGCACCCGCAGGCGCACGGTATGCGCATTTACGGTAGAGTTTGTGTGCGTCTAGCGGGCGACTCGATCATTACATATTTTAACCATATAATGTATTTTGTAGATTATGGTCCCTTTGATAGAATCTGAAAGTTTAGTTAATGTAGCATGTTCATGAACAAAGAGATCCCTCTTTGTTTGATACGAAGGGTCAGACAAGGGTTATACAGTGGAGTTTAGTATCCATTGGAAGAGTATTTAATTAGCAATATTCCGGTGTTGGTTTGAAGCGGATTAATCGCTCGTGCGAATAGTTATGGACATAAGCAGTTTATGGACTTTTACTATTATTTGCACTTTATTATCCATGCGGCGGGAAACCTAGTTTCCCACCCACCTGAGCAGTTGGAAATAGTCACAGCCCACCTGTATGAATCAACCTATGACCTTTTGTTATAATGCGAAGACGAATTCCTGTGTCCAATGAACAATGAGATTGTAGGGACCATTGTATTGTATTGTGTGTGGTGTATATATAGACGAGCCGATCTGATCCAGCTCCACTCTACTCTCTTCAACGGTTCTCATCACTGATAATCGGGAGCTGGATATTCAGAAAGGCGCATGCGATTGTTCCCCTTGTGCGTAAGTTTCTCCGCAATCATATTGTCTTTATTGTTATTGTGAGCCATATCTCTCTCTCTCTCTCTCTCTCTTCTCCCCTTTTCTCTCTCTTTTCCTCTTAAATTGTTATTGTACTGTTATTGTATTTCATGTGTAGTTATCTGGTTAGTTAGTCTATGTTATATTGGTAGTGTATGACTTGTATTGTATTATTCTTTTGCAAATAGAACGTTCATATAAGGTGTTAGAACCTAAGATCGGTATCTGTGTATTACTTATATTTCTAAGTATTCTCTGAGCGTCGGAGACGCTCGTACAGCTTTTAAGTTAATAAGGTTACACTGTGTTACATTTACACCCTATCACTACACCAAGGTTTACTGCATAATACATTGTTTTATGGTATAGTTATAAAGGTTTTACACTGTGAGCGTCAGCGCCGCTTGTGATCTCCTCGTGGTCCCGAGCGTCCGCTACGCTAATAGCGAATCATTACGGTAGTCGGCAGCCTATAGCGTGCCTGCCTGTGATCTCTTGGCCGTGAGCGAATGCGACGCTTGAGCGTCTCGACTACGGCTAAGCGATTGTTACGCAACGTGCGTACCCTTACGGTATTCCATACGCCAATAGCGTACTGTGTTCTTTGACCTCTTAAAGGGTTTTAAGTAAGATAAATATTTAGCTTTATCAATTGGCGGCTCGTCCGTCCTTCACATATCTGTACTAGGTAATTTCAGCAGACATTATCCATCAGCAAAGGGCGGGAGATCATATTCCTCGCAGTGCTGACTGGATAAGCGTCTGCTTCGCTTAGTAAAGGGTGCTGAAGGAATCCGGAACCGGAGGTAAGAACAACACGCTAGTGTCTTTTAAAACTGTTTTTTTCTGTTTTGCGTACGCACACACGCACGCATATATCTGCATTTCTTTTTATTCGTGTATTTTCATATCACTCTCCTGTTTGCCATTTTATAATTGATAAACGTGCTAAGAGAGATTTGTCGCTATTAATAGTTAAAGAGTAAAAGTAATACATTAAGGGGTAAATTGTAAAGCATGCACACAGCTCTGCCTAAGGATACAAGGAGAGATCTGTGTGGTGCTCGGTAGATGATCGAGGATCACCTACATTGATAAACGTGTTAATTGTGTTACGGTGGATATCTGCCTTGCGTACACGTGTCTCTAACAAAAGGCTGAGACCCGCATGCGCAACCCAAAGGCCGACGCACGCAGTGTATATTACGCAACGGAGCGTCTGGGTACGCCCACGTAACTCAAATCACACGATAGTGTTATTTTAAACAGGCGAAAAGGTGGCAACGCGATAAATAGCGCAAATCGATTTTAGTGTCTGAAATTTAAGCTAATAGATCCTTCTCCAATTTACGACTCATCTGGTCTAAAGGGAAGAAATTTCTGCACAGAAATAGAAAGAAATAGAAACAAAAGTAAAGTGTACATGTGGTGAGTGAGTGTTTGCATATATAAGTTTCTACAATTTTTGGGATTGAACCACAGGAAATCATCGAGTTCTCGTGAAGTACATACGTGTAAGTGACATACATGGTGGCTTGGGAGGCATCCCTTGTTAAACATATAAAGAGCATTAGAGTGTAGCAGACCAGGAGGTCATACTGTAGCAGACCAGGAGGTCCGGAACAGACCAGGAGGTTTAGGTACAGCAGACAAAGAAGTCCGCTATAGAGACAAGTAGCCCAACACCAGGAAGGGTTGGTGCGGAACCCATATAGGCCATAAAGCTCAGGCTGAAGGAATTCGCAGCTGCTGAATTTCGATTCCACTGGTCGCTCCGCACATAAGATTAGTTGCTTATGTGCTGAACGATTGTACCGCACGTAATTGTGTGCATTAGTTAGTAATCTGACCCAGTACCATTTGCGTACGGAAGGGGTCATAAACGCTATTTGTACATTCTAACGTGATTTGTGTAATTTTTTATTTTTTAAGGGAAGTTCGCTGGTCACTCAGGAATTATCCAACAACCAACAGTTACTGGAAAGGGTTAATGCTCTTCGGATCACACTCGCATGTTCCAGTAAACAAAGGATCATAGGGGCCCTGGGTCGAGTACGCCAGCGCTAAAACAGTGTGTGGGCGTATTGGTCGGCGTGGGCGAGTGAGTGGGGTACTCGGTAAACTACCACCGTCAACCTATCTGGAACATCTTGGTTTTTGTAAGGGTTCGCTGAAGACCCTGATATAAAGGTCAGAGGTAGTGCAAGCAACACCTGCAAGCTATGGGGGCCAGTTGTTCAGGTAGGGGGCGATCAACCTCGGTTCGGGTTGATTTAGTAAACCGACCAATCGGGTCGGCAAGGTATGTAATGTGTGAAAAATACGGTTCACACACAGAGGTTTTATGTGATGAATGGGAAAGAATGACTGTACATGACGGGGAGAAGTTCCCAAGAGTAGGCAGCTTTAGCCCAGATGTGTTACTAAATCTAAGGAGGAGGATATGTCTCATTAAATCAACAAAGAGACGGATCAAACATTATGATTATTTACAGTTATGGCAACAGGAGGGTGAAATACAGAGAGGATTGGCTCAGGCGGCGGGATCTAACCCTATCAAGAAACTGATAGCCACAGCACCACCGCCACCATATATATCAGGAGAGAAATTGGTTGCGGAGAATGACGCACTAGGGTGCAATAAACAGGCACTTAGCAACTGTATAAATGTTAAGGATAATATTAATAAGTTAACTAATACAAGTATTAACCCATGCAAGTTGTACCCTGTTTTAAACTTTCCCCAGGAGTGTGATCAAGAGGACGAATCGACAACAATATCGGCGCTCTCTCTAGCAGCCACCATATCAGAAACAACAGTAGGCACGGCCCAACCCGTAAGATTAGTATCAAAGGCCCCTAGCGGAGGGACAGGTGAGGTCGTATCAACGGGTAAGTACGGCACCATACACTATGCTGAAACCATTTCACCACAGGCTGTAGAATCTACTCAGAATGATATTATTAAACTTAATCCCGTTTGGGTAATAGCAGTGCCAAATGGGAAAACGGACACTACAGGAGTCACTCCTGTCAGAAACATTGCCATGCACTGCCCGTTTACCCGAATGGAATTAAGTGCAATAGTGTCTGAATTCCCTGATCCTAGGAAAGATCTAGTTGCTAGCCAGAAATACATCAGAGACCTAGGGAACACTGTAGAGCCCAATAACAAAGACTGGCAGATATTGCTGAGGGCATGTTTACCCTCCAATGTCGACCCAGAAAGGTTCTTAGCTGACTGTAAATTAGATGGAGAGGTACCCCTTACAGATGTGTACAACTCAGACAATGTAAAGAGGATAAATTTACAGTTGAAGGAGTATTTTCCAGCTGTAGTCAAATGGAATAGAATTTTCTCCATTAAACAAAAAGAGACAGAAACAGCTGCTGATTATTTTCATCGGGCACTACTAGAAATGGCAAAATACACAGGCATAGAAGACATTAAGACCAATGCAAATCATAGAGAAGTAGTAGTATCTGTGTTAATGGATGGTTTAAAAGAGGTATTGAAAGCAAGAGTACAGACCACGCAACCATGTTGGCGAGGTCTGTCGGTGGCTACTTTGAGAGAGGCCGCTGTTGATCACGATCGAAATATCACCAGACACAGGGAGTCACAAGGTGATAAGTTAATGGCCGTAAGTATACAGGCTTTGACCACAAGGCAACCTTCGTATAAACCTCCGACCCCTGTGGGTAAGTCAAATGTGGTAACTTGTTATTTTTGTCATAGACAGGGACACATGGCACGAGACTGTAGAGCGAAAAATTCACAAAAATCATACCAACCCCCTAGACAACGACATGACACACGAAATTGAGATCAGGGTCCGCAGAGACGGAGTTATGAGCCACATACAGGGGAAACAAAAAGATATCCCCCAAAAGGAGACTGGCAAGCTTCTGGCAGTTCCCATTTAACCCCTTCTCAAGTAGTTGCTGCCAGCGGGATTCAGGGAGGTCACCATACCCAATAGGGGTGTGGCCACACCTGTAATCTGCAGCCAGTAAAATTGATTGCAAGTCTTGGAAGTGAACCCGAAATTGCAATTAATGTAGCTGGTAAATCATTAAACTTTCTTGTAGATACGGGGGCGGCCAAATCAGTGATAAATTCGACAGTGGGCATGAGAACCACTGGTAAGACAATTCCAGCCATGGGAGTAACGGGAGTAGTCCAGCACTACCCTGTTAGCAAACCAGCCGAGATTACAATAGGGCCTTTACATACCAAGCATTCCTTTTTGCTGGCTGCATCGGCACCGACTAATCTCCTGGGAAGAGATTTATTGTGTAAAATGGGGTGCGTCATTTATTGTACTCCTGAAGGTGTATTCTTAGACATACCTGAGAATAACGCTCAGGAAGTACGAGACATGTTAGACTCCCCATCAAAATTAATGACACATACCGTTATGACAAATAGGACTCCATCCCAAGTAGAAGAAATTACATCCCAAATACCAGAGTCACTTTGGACAAAAGATGGACAAGACACTGGATTAATGGCAAACGTAGCTCCGGTAGTTGTACAAGTAAAAGATGGTAGGATAGCTCCAAAAATCCCACAATACCCTCTGAAGCCAGAGGTGGAGTTAGGAGTATATCCCATAATAGAGCGCTTGCTACAACAGGGCATTCTGGTAAGAACATCCAGCACTGCCAATAGTCCCATCTTCCCTGTGAAAAAGAGTGGGGGGAGGGGTTACAGGCTAGTGCAGGATCTAAGGGGGATTAACAAAATAGTTGAGTCAGTTCCCCGTAGTGCCAAATCCAGCTGTCATCCTTATGCAGATCCCTCCCACTGCGAAATTTTTCACTGTTATTGACCTCTGCTCCGCTTTCTTCTCGGTACCTCTGCACCCTGACAGCCAATATTTGTTTGCATTTACATACAGAGGAGTCCAATACACATGGGCTCGATTACCACAAGGTTTCATAGACAGTCCAAGCATATTTTCCCAGGCTTTGCATGATTGTTTACAGTCTTTCCAACCAGAGAGTGGATCAATATTGATACAGTATGTGGATGATTTACTACTGTGTTCAGATTCATTGGAAGCGTCCCTGAAGGATACGAAACAGCTCCTGTTTCATCTTTCAGACACAGGACACAAGGTTTCCAAAGACAAGTTGCAATTATGCCAAACTAAAGTAAAATATTTAGGACACTGTCTAACACAAGGACTGAGACACCTGACCGCTGATAGAATCCAAGCAATTAGAGACATGACTCTGCCACAAACTCAGCAACAGATCAGAACGTTTTTAGGAATGTGTGGGTATTGCCGTAACTGGATCCCAGGATTTTCCATTCTAGCATTACCTTTGCAGGAGATGGTCTCATCAAACAAACCTGATCGGATTTCGCATACAGACGAATCCGAGATGGCATTTGAGAAACTCAAACAGTGCCTAACGCAGGCACCAGCATTAGGTATGCCAGACTATGGGAAACCCTTTGAGCTGTACGGAACAGAAAGTGCTGGTTGCGCGGCAGGCGTCCTAACCCAAAAGCACGGTGATGCCAGCAGGCCGGTAGCATACTACAGCGCTCAGCTAGATACGGTAGCGCGATCCCTCCCCACATGCTTGCGAAGCGTTGCTGCGATAGCATTGCTAGTAACGAAAAGCGAAGATGTAGTCCTAGGACACAACCTCACAATTCATACACCACATGCAGTGTCAGCCTTGCTAAATTCTGCCCAAACCAGGCACGTCTCATCAGCGCGGTTTACAAGATGGGAATTGGCACTAATGGCCCCCGTAAACATCACCATAAGGAGATGCAGTGCATTAAATCCTGCAACATATCTCCCAGGTGTGCCTGGACAGGCACAAAGGGTGGAGGACGAGAGTGATGGGGAAGGAGGATTTAATACAAGGGATGGCACACATGATTGTATGGAATATTTGACCCAAAATTTCACGGCAAGACCTGACATCAGTGACAACCCACTGGAAGATGTAGATCTTACTTTTTACACTGACGGTAGTTGTCACAGACAGTCGGACTCGGGAGACTTGTGTACTGGATACGCAGTCGTAGATGACCAAGGCACCATAGAAGCAGAACCGCTAGGCCCACCTCACTCAGCCCAGGTTGCTGAACTGGTTGCCCTAACCAGAGCATGTGAATTGGCTAAGGGCAAGTCAGCCAATATCTACACCGATTCTAGATACGCCTTCGGGGTAGTCCATGATTTCGGAGCCCTATGGCGCCTCAGAAATTTCATGACGGCAGCTGGTACACCGGTAGCGCATGCAGCTCACATCAAAAGGCTTCTAACAGCGATACAGGAACCCGACAGAGTGGCTGTTATCAAGTGTAAAGCACACACATATAGCCAGGACCCAGTATCACTTGGTAACAGCCGAGCAGACGAAGCTGCTAAGTTAGCAGCCGGTACCCCAAGACAGACAGACACCACACAACTGATGGTATTTAATACCATCAACACACAGAAGTTGTGTGAAATGCAAAATTTGTGTTCCACACAGGAAAAGGCAGTCTGGAAGGCAAAAGGATATGGCCAGGAGTCCTCAGGACTCTGGACGGATGGACAAGGTAAACCAGTGGCCCCCAGAGCATATCTTCCATGTTTAGCTGAAGCAGCACACGGGCTGACTCATCTGGGCAAGGAGGGAATGTGCAAGTTGGTAAGAGCATATTGGTGCGCCCCAGGATTTTCATCCCATGCAGGTAAGAGAGCAATGTCATACCTTACCTGTTTGAGGAAGAATATCGGAAAGGCAATACCAACAGAACCATCTCATATCCCACCTACAGGCGGCCCTTTTCAGGTAATACAGATTGACTTTATACAATTACCCCCTTGTCGAAATTTGAAATATGTACTTGTTTGTATAGATGTATTCTCAAATTGGGTCGAAGCATTTCCTGCGGCCACAAATACCGCTATGTTTACTGCTAAGAAAATTGTGCAGGAATTTGTATGTAGATACGGTATCCCTAGAATAATTGAAAGTGATAGGGGTACCCATTTTACAGGTGATGTCTTTCAAGGAATGTGTAAGTTGATGGGAATTGATAGTAAGCTGCACACTCCATACCGCCCCCAGGCGAGTGCGAAGGTGGAAAGAGTTAACAGCACTATTAAAAATAAACTGAGTAAAGTTATGGCAGAAACAGGATTGACATGGCCAGAAGCTTTACCCATTGTACTATACAGCATCAGAACCACTCCCAGGTCCCCTCTTAATCTGTCCCCCTTTGAAATCTTGTTTGGTCGACAACCGCATGTTATGATTAACCCTCAGGATGATTTGAAGTGTAACAATGAAGTGACTGTAAAATACCTGGTTAACATGAGTAAACAGCTAAGGAATCAAAATGATAATTTGAAATTAGTGATTCCTGATTTACCAGATAGTAATTGTCATGACATTGAACCTGGGGATTATGTAATGATACGGAATTTTCTACGCTCAGGTTGCCTCATTGACAGATGGGAAGGACCATACCAAGTCTTATTGACTAGCACTACAGCATTAAAGGTTGCCGAGAGAGAGACTTGGGTTCATTCGTCCCATTGTAAGAAGGTTGCTGATCCAGAGAGGTCCCGTGATAAAGAACAGACGGTAGAGGAAGTTGTATCACTGGAGTGTCTGTTTCAGGAGGACTGAGGCGGCACCTGAGCTTTGAAAATCATAAGATCGGAAGCAGTTGTCGATCCCCTGTTCCCTTTTATTGTTTTCTCCACTTCCCATCCCATCTCCCTCAATTATTTTTTCCCCCTTCTTACTCTTCTCCGTTTCCTCCTATAAGATGGACTTGCCCCAAGAGACTGTGATCCGGATTTTCCTGTTGACCATGATGTTGACCAGAGCAGTCTGTTCCGGCGAGAGTACCATGGAAGTCGAGAGAGGTTCTGGAATGGGTTCTGATGACAAAGAAGGAGGCGTAGTTTTCCAAGAACAACATAATCAACAAGCAAAGGCGAGTATCAGAAAACGATCCGATAGCATTGACAATAGAAGGAATTGTGAAGGATTGTTAGCTGAAGAAAACTGTATCTGTAGGCTCTGTGACAATGTAGTTGAGGATGGGTGCATCAAGAAATGCCAATCCAGTTTTAATATCCACATGGACCGGCATCCATTGAGTGACTAT
Source organism: Pseudophryne corroboree (assembly GCF_028390025.1). NCBI lineage: Eukaryota > Metazoa > Chordata > Amphibia > Anura > Myobatrachidae > Pseudophryne > Pseudophryne corroboree. The sequence continues at coordinate 564,310,434 of NC_086444.1, forward strand.
CACTCCTTAGTGGGTAATGTGTTAAATCAGACAGATTGTTGGGTATGCTCTCAAGTACCTCAAGGCCATAGCAAATCAGGATTAGTACCATTCCCTTTAACGGTAGGGGAGGTACTTGAGCTAAAGGGTGGGAGACCGGTGGACAGGAGGTTTAATATCTCCAGCCCTCCTAGTTTGAAGCTCCACCAATATCATGTGGATAGATCCCTAATATGTTTTAACATTTCCAATCCCCGAAAGCCGGGAAATTGGGAAGTGTCATGGAGTAACCAAACCATGACCTTTTCATATAGAGCAGATAGAATGCCTACAGATACAGAGCTTATACGCCACATAGCCGGTAGGGAAAAATCTTTCCGATATAGGTATACCCTAGGAAATAGGATCATGAGAGTTGGAGAGGTATCACCAGGATACTGTGCACATATCATACAAACAGATACGTGTACTAGACAGATGGGAGAATTAGGGTTAGGAGATTTCACATGGAAGATGTGTAATATGGTTATGTCCTACTCCGTCCCATATGTTCTCCCCGATGATGCATATTTCATATGCGGGAGGAAGGCGTATAAGTGGCTTGCCCCAAACTCTGAAGGATTGTGTTATATTGGAAAAGTACTGCCTGAGGTAATGACTGTATCACATACCAAAATGAAAGATATACACCGTGGTGCCCAAGCTCCTTATACTCACACTCATTACGAGCACGTCGTTAAAAGGCAACTGACAGAAAGGACAGAGCACCCGGCCTCTGATCTGATCCATGAATCCACCGGGATTCAGGTTCTACTTGCGTTAGATTTCACTCGCACCGCTAGAGGAGTGCTGAACTATAGATATATATCTGCGCTTGCAAATTTATTAGACAATATCACTGAAATGTATGACGACACTTTTAGATATACCGGAAGAGAGCTCCAAGCTTATAAAACAGAACTGGTTCAGCATAGGATGGTTCTTAATTATCTCACGGCAGTGACAGGTGGATATTGTGTCACACTGGCAACGCAGTACGGCGTGAAATGCTGCACTTATATTACGAATAGCACCGAGGACCCGGTCGAGGTCATAGACCAAAAGATGGACGATATTCTCCAATTAAAGTGGGAATTTCGCAGGAGACACAATCTCACCCTTGCTGCTGTGGGTAATGAGCTGACTGGTTGGGTGTCATGGTTGAACCCGCGAAATTGGTTCTCTGGTTTAGGAGAATGGGCTCAAGGAGTCATAATGGATGTAGGGAAGTTTCTTCTATGTATCTTAGGTGTTGTCATATCGATTGGCTTGATATTTAGATGCGGTCAGGCTTTAACGAAGTGCAAACGGAGTACCAGGGTAATGAGTCTAAGGAGTGAGGAAATTGTAATTCCAATGGATTTGATTTATGACCCAACGATAGAGACAATGATGTGATGAAAATGTGATTCTACGGTCCGTTTCTTTCACCTGTTTCTCCTTTTCTCCAAGATAAAAAGACCCGCTTGGAAGAGGAATTTGATGACCTTATATACAGACAACAGATGGATTAAAGAAGAAGTTTGACAACCTTGTACACAAACAACAGATGGACTATGCCATAGACCCCCAGTTTCCCTAGAAATTTTAAATTTACGAGAGCCCAATTTTTTTTGTAAGTCTATGGACATTGATAAAGCTTTGCTTACGTTTATTAGCAAAAGCACAAAGAGACTACAGTCAACATGTACATCAAGACAAGACAAGACAAGACCTCAATCGGCAAATGTATATTAAACTCACATAGTTTATCAATGCATTTACCATAAGTGTTCTTTATCTTCATCTCTACAACCTTCAGGTAATGACACACATAGTCGATAAGGAATACAGGCACAGATATCAGCATTCACATATTCCCCCCCATTCATGTATCATCAACTAAAATGTGCGAGAGCCCAATTTTTTTTGTAAGTCTATGGACATTGATAAAGCTTTGCTTACGTTTATTAGCAAAAGCACAAAGAGACTACAGTCAACATGTACATCAAGACAAGACAAGACAAGACCTCAATCGGCAAATGTATATTAAACTCACATAGTTTATCAATGCATTTACCATAAGTGTTCTTTATCTTCATCTCTACAACCTTCAGGTAATGACACACATAGTCGATAAGGAATACAGGCACAGATATCAGCATTCACATATTCCCCCCCATTCATGTATCATCAACTAAAATGTGCGAGAGCCCAATTTTTTTTGTAAGTCTATGGACATTGATAAAGCTTTGCTTACGTTTATTAGCAAAAGCACAAAGAGACTACAGTCAACATGTACATCAAGACAAGACAAGACAAGACCTCAATCGGCAAATGTATATTAAACTCACATAGTTTATCAATGCATTTACCATAAGTGTTCTTTATCTTCATCTCTACAACCTTCAGGTAATGACACACATAGTCGATAAGGAATACAGGCACAGATATCAGCATTCACATATTCCCCCCCATTCATGTATCATCAACTAAAATGTGCTCCCCCATTTTGTTGCAACTAAAAGCCGAAAAGAGCTCAGTAAAGTTTGACAGCCCATCCACAGACCCGTACCACGGGATAAGAAGGAATTCAAATGTATACTTCGCAATACCTCGATGCTTGATTTAAAACACGTACGGCACGATGATACATGACCCTCCAAACATGGACTCATACACACATGCTTCTGCTATCTCACTAGGTCATACCCTTTCCTCACCTTCTCCTCTCCTCCCCTACCCAACCATAGAAATATTTACACATGACATATATTTTTCTCGTTTTTGAAATGTTTTAGAAAGTGGCAGTTATTGGTGACTGCCAAAGGGTGGACTGTCAAAGTCAGAAAAATATCATGATGCACACTACCATATTTGCACCTCATGCGTGTCCCCGCTGCGCGTGCCCACGCTCTCCCGTGCGTACGCATACTCGCTGTTGCGTGCACCCGCAGGCGCACGGTATGCGCATTTACGGTAGAGTTTGTGTGCGTCTAGCGGGCGACTCGATCATTACATATTTTAACCATATAATGTATTTTGTAGATTATGGTCCCTTTGATAGAATCTGAAAGTTTAGTTAATGTAGCATGTTCATGAACAAAGAGATCCCTCTTTGTTTGATACGAAGGGTCAGACAAAGGTTATACAGTGGAGTTTAGTATCCATCGGAAGAGTATTTAATTAGCAATATTCCGGTGTTGGTTTGAAGCGGATTAATCGCTCGTGCGAATAGTTATGGACATAAGCAGTTTATGGACTTTTACTATTATTTGCACTTTATTATCCATGCGGCGGGAAACCTAGTTTCCCACCCACCTGAGCAGTTGGAAATAGTCACAGCCCACCTGTATGAATCAACCTATGACCTTTTGTTATAATGCGAAAACGAATTCCTGTGTCCAATGAACAATGAGATTGTAGGGACCATTGTATTGTATTGTGTGTGGTGTATATATAGACGAGCCGATCTGATCCAGCTCCACTCTACTCTCTTCAACGGTTCTCATCACTGATAATCGGGAGCTGGATATTCAGAAAGGCGCATGCGATTGTTCCCCTTGTGCGTAAGTTTCTCCGCAATCATATTGTCTTTATTGTTATTGTGAGCCATATCTCTCTCTCTCTCTCTCTCTTCTCCCCTTTTCTCTCTCTTTTCCTCTTAAATTGTTATTGTACTGTTATTGTATTTCATGTGTAGTTATCTGGTTAGTTAGTCTATGTTATATTGGTAGTGTATGACTTGTATTGTATTATTCTTTTGCAAATAGAACGTTCATATAAAGGTGTTAGAACCTAAGATCGGTATCTGTGTATTACTTATATTTCTAAGTATTCTCTGAGCGTCGGAGACGCTCGTACAGCTTTTAAGTTAATAAGGTTACACTGTGTTACATTTACACCCTATCACTACACCAAGGTTTACTGCATAATACATTGTTTTATGGTATAGTTATAAAGGTTTTACACTGTGAGCGTCAGCGCCGCTTGTGATCTCCTCGTGGTCCCGAGCGTCCGCTACGCTAATAGCGAATCATTACGGTAGTCGGCAGCCTATAGCGTGCCTGCCTGTGATCTCTTGGCCGTGAGCGAACGCGACGCTTGAGCGTCTCGACTATGGCTAAGCGATTGTTACGCAACGTGCGTACCCTTACGGTATTCCATACGCCAATAGCGTACTGTGTTCTTTGACCTCTTAAAGGGTTTTAAGTAAGATAAATATTTAGCTTTATCAATTCTTGGAGTAATCCTTGACTCCTCCCTCTCCTTCAAACCACACATTCAACACCTCTCACAAACCTGCCATTTTCATCTAAAAAATATTGCTAGGATCAGACCCTTTCTGACCCAGGACGCTACTAAGACCCTCTATCCACTCACTGGTCATCTCTAGACTGGACTACTGTAATCTCCTCCTGACTGACATTCCTGACAAATACCTCTCTCCACTCCAGTCTATCCTCAATGCTGCTGCCCGGCTCATTTTCCTCACCAAACGCACTACGTCCACCTCTCCTCTCCTACAAGACCTTCAGTGGCTTCCCTTCCCTTTCAGAATCCATTTCAAGTTTCTCACACTCGCTTACAAAGCCCTCACCCACTCCTCTCCCATTTACATCTCTGACCTTATCTCCCCTTACACTCCCACCCATCCTCTTTACTCTGCTAATGCACGCCAACTCTCCAGCCTACTGATTACTTCATCCCACTCCTACCTCCAAGATTTTTCACGTGCTGCTCCAATTCTCTGGAATTCCCCACCTCTCCCCCTCAGACTCTCCACCTCTCTACAAAACTTCAAACAGGCTCTCAAGACCCATTTCTTCACGAAGCCCAGCCAAATCTCATCCTAACCCTCTGTTCCATGCTCTCTATGTACCCCGTCTGTGTCACCCCTGTCTGTCTACCCCTCCCCTTTCGAATGTAAGCTCTCACGAGTAAGGCCCTCTTCCCTCATATGCTTATCCTTTCTCTTACTTTAATAATCTTCAACTGCATCAACTCCAGCAGTCTTCTGCCACCGTATGCTTATTCCAATGTCATCTGCTCATGTAGCTATGTTTATTTACCCTGTATTGTCCTATATTTTCTTTAACTGTAAGTTGCTGTTTCCCTGTTTTGATTATTTGTTTATGTACTCTGTAATTGGGTACTGCGGAACCCTTGTGGCGCCATATAAATAAAGGATAATAATAACTTCTACAAATGAACAGAGGATGCTGACTTTTAGGCCTAAACCCCAGATTGCTGAACACAGTGAAGAATCAAATGCTGCTCACAGCTGATTACTGATTACTCAGAGGAATTCCTACTCAGGTGGCTTAATCAAGAAAGCAACACAGATTTGCAGTCTTCATGCAGAGTTGAAACAGATGCAGGTTACAGGATATGCTGAGATAAGTCACAGAATATGAGAAATACAGTCAGGGTCATCACACCTTATGTCTACTCTATGCATGTTTAAATTGCTCTACAGTCTTAGCCTTTACCACCTCTGATGGGAGGCTATTCCATTTGTCCACTACCCTTTATGTGAAGTTATATTTCCTCAAATTTCCCCTGAACCTATCGCCCTTGAGTTTCAGTGCATGTCCTCATGTTCTAATATTTCTCTTCATTTGAAGAATGTTTCCCTCCTGGACTTTGTTAAAACCCTTGATATATTTGAACATTTCTGTCATGTCCCTCTTTCCCTTCTCTCCTCCAAACTATACATATTGAGATTTCTTTAGTCTTTCTGGGTATGTTTTGTGATGTACAGTAGGCCATGCACCATTTTAGTTGCTCTTCTTTGTACAGTCTCTAACACATTAATATCCTTCTGCAGATATGGCCTCCAGAATTCAACACAGTATTCTAGATGAGGCCGTACCAATGACCTTTCTTTCTGCTGCTGATGCCTCTCCATATGCAACCAAGCATCTGACGAGCCTTCCTCATTGCTTTGTTAGATTGCTTACCTGCCTTTAAGTCACCTGAAATAGAGACTCCTTTCCTCCTCAGTAGTTTCCAAGGGTTCAGTAGGGAATGCCGGCATCTGGGATCCCGACGTACTAAATACCAACATTGTGATCCCGATTGAGATGTAGCCGACGGGGGAGTTCGGTGTGTTATACCCTGTCCCCTACCCCCTAACCCTCCCTCCCAGCTGCCTAACCCTAACCTCCCCCTTAGTGCCTAACCCTAACCTTACCCCATGTGTGCCTAAACCTAACATGCCCGTTCACGCTGCCTAAACCAAACCCTCCTTCCCAGCAGCCTAACCTTAACCCTCTGAGGGGGGTGCCTAACCCGAACCCTCCCTCCCAACAGCCTAATCCTAACCCTCCCGGGGCACTGCGTAACCCTAACACTCCTCCCGCAGCCTAAACCTAACACAAGCCCCTCCCCCTGTGGCTTACCCCTGCAGTGGCGCGTTTTCCGTTTTCATATACAACTATTTTCTAGCCCAATAAATTAACTTTCTCTAACGTCCTAAGTGGATGCTGGGGACTCCGTCAGGACCATGGGGAATAGCGGCTCCGCAGGAGACAGGGCACAAAAATAAAGCTTTAGGATTAGGTGGTGTGTACTGGCTCCTCCCCCTATGACCCTCCTCCAAGCCTCAGTTAGGTTTTTGTGCCCGTCCGAGCAGGGTGCAATCTAGGTGGCTCTCCTAAAGAGCTGCTTAGAAAAGGGACTTTATGGTGTCCCTGGACATAAAGGATGCTTACCTACATGTCCCAATTTGCCCTTCACATCAAGGGTACCTCAGGTTCGTGGTGCAAAACTGTCATTATCAGTTTCAGACGCTGCCGTTTGGATTGTCCACGGCACCTCGGGTCTTTACCAAGGTAATGGCCGAAATGATGATTCTTCTGCGAAGAAGAGGCGTATTAATTATCCCTTACTTGGACGATCTCCTGATAAGGGCAAGGTCCAGAGAACAGCTGGAGGACAGAGTAGCACTAACCCAACTAGTGCTGCAACAACACGGGTGGATTCTGAATTTTCCAAAATCTCAGTTGACCCCGACGACACGTCTGCTGTTCCTGGGAATGATTCTGGACACGGTTCAGAAAAAGGTGTTTCTTCCGGAGGAGAAAGCCAGGGAGTTATCCGAACTTGTCAGGAACCTCCTAAAACCAGGGAAAGTGTCTGTGCATCAATGCACAAGAGTCCTGGGAAAGATGGTGGCTTCTTACGAAGCGATTCCATTCGGCAGATTCCACGCACGAACTTTTCAGTGGGATCTGCTGGACAAATGGTCCGGATCGCATCTGCAGATGCATCAGCGGATAACCTTATCGCCACGGACAAGGGTGTCTCTTCTGTGGTGGTTGCAGAGTGCTCATCTGTTAGAGGGCCGCAGATTCGGCATACAGGACTGGGTCCTGGTGACCACGGATGCCAGTCTGAGAGGCTGGGGAGCGGTCACACAGGGAAGAAACTTCCAGGGAGTATGGTCAAGCCTGGAGATGTCTCTTCACATAAATATACTGGAGCTAAGAGCGATTTACAATGCTCTAAGTCTGGCAAAACCCCTGCTTCAGGGTCAGCCGGTGTTGATCCAGTCGGACAACATCACGGCAGTCGCCCACGTAAACAGACAGGGCGGCACAAGAAGCAGGACAGCAATGGCAGAAGCTGCAAGGATTCTTCGCTGGGCGGAAGATCATGTGATAGCACTGTCAGCAGTATTCATTCCGGGAGTGGACAACTGGGAAGCAGACTTCCTCAGCAGACACGATCTACACCCGGGAGAGTGGGGACTTCATCCAGAAGTCTTCCACATGATTGTGAACCGTTGGGAAAAACCAATGGTGGATATGATGGCGTCCCGCCTCAACAAAAAACTGGACAGGTATTGCGCCAGGTCAAGAGACCCTCAGGCAATAGCTGTGGACGCTCTGGTAACACCGTGGGTGTTCCAGTCAGTGTATGTGTTCCCTCCTCTGCCTCTCATACCAAAGGTACTGAGAATTATACGGCAAAAGGGAGTAAGAACGATACTAGTGGCTCCGGATTGGCCAAGAAGAACTTGGTACCCGGAACTTCAAGAGATGCTCACGGAGGATCCGTGGCCTCTACCTCTAAGACCGGACCTGCTTCAGCAGGGACCGTGTCTATTCCAAGACTTACCACGGCTGCGTTTGACGGCATGGCGGTTGAACGCCGAATTCTAAGGGAAAAAGGCATTCCGGAAGAGGTCATTCCTACACTGGTAAAAGCCAGGAAGGAGGTGACTGCACAACATTATCACCGCATTTGGAGAAAATATGTTGCGTGGTGTGAGGCCAGGAAGGCCCCCACGGAGGAATTTCAACTGGGTCGATTCCTACATTTCCTGCAAACAGGATTGTCTATGGGCCTCAAATTGGGGTCCATTAAGGTTCAAATTTCGGCCCTGTCGATTTTCTTCCAGAAAGAATTGGCTTCAGTTCCTGAAGTCCAGACTTTTGTAAAAGGAGTACTACATATACAGCCCCCGGTTGTGCCCCCAGTGGCACCGTGGGATCTTAATGTAGTCTTGGATTTTCTCAAATCCCATTGGTTTGAGCCGCTCAAATCGGTGGAGTTGAAGTATCTTACATGGAAAGTAACCATGCTACTGGCCCTGGCTTCAGCCAGGAGAGTATCAGAATTGGCGGCTTTATCATATAAGAGCCCATATCTGATTTTCCATACGGACGGGGCAGAACTGCGGACACGTCCTCATTTTCTGCCTAAGGTGGTGTCAGCGTTTCACCTGAACCAGCCTATTGTGGTGCCTGCGGCTACTAACGATTTGGAGGATTCCAAGTTGTTGGACGTGGTCCGGGCATTGAAAATATATATTTCAAGAACGGCGGGAGTCAGAAAGTCTGACTCACTGTTTATATTGTATGCACCCAACAAGATGGGTGCTCCTGCTTCTAAGCAGACGATTGCTCGTTGGATTTGTAGCACAATTCAACTTGCACATTCTGTGGCAGGCTTGCCACAACCTAAATCTGTCAAGGCCCATTCCACAAGGAAAGTGGGCTCATCCTGGGCGGCTGCCCGGGGGGTCTCGGCATTACAACTCTGCCGAGCTGCTACTTGGTCAGGGGCAAACACATTTGCAAAATTCTACAAATTTGATACCCTGGCTGAGGAGGACCTTGAGTTCTCTCATTCGGTGCTGCAGAGTCATCCGCACTCTCCCGCCCGTTTGGGAGCTTTGGTATAATCCCCATGGTCCTGACGGAGTCCCCAGCATCCACTTAGGACGTTAGAGAAAATAAGAATTTACTTACCGATAATTCTATTTCTCGTAGTCTGTAGTGGATGCTGGGCGCCCATCCCAAGTGCGGATTGTCTGCAATACTTGTACATAGTTATTGTTACAAACAAATTCGGGTTGTTATTGTTGTGAGCCGTCTGTTCAGAGGCTCCTACGTTTGTCATACTGTTAACTGGGTTCAGATCACAAGTTATACGGTGTGATTGGTGTGGCTGGTATGAGTCTTACCCGGGATTCAATATCCTTCCTTATTGTGTACGCTCGTCCGGGCACAGTATCCTAACTGAGGCTTGGAGGAGGGTCATAGGGGGAGGAGCCAGTACACACCACCTAATCCTAAAGCTTTATTTTTGTGCCCTGTCTCCTGCGGAGCCGCTATTCCCCATGGTCCTGACGGAGTCCCCAGCATCCACTACGGACTACGAGAAATAGAATTATCGGTAAGTAAATTCTTATTATTACAATTTACCTGTAATTGGCCACAATTTACCTGTTATGATTTTTGAAGAGTCCATTTTCTATGGACTTTAAAAAGAAATGATTGTTTCACTATTGCGTTTCAAGTTCTAGCTTCATATTTGAATGTAGTTATTTTTTCTGTCCACTCCTGTCTTATTGTGTGAACTCTTGATGGAATTCATTCACCAGGCCTTGACTTGGCATTATGAAACAGGTGGGTATAGAGTGGCAGTCCTGAAATGTGTCTGATCATCTCACGGTCTGGTGCTTGCAGAGATGTAGGCCAGCGGCTTAGATTCCTATCCCTTGGGAGCTGTCTCAGCTGTTGGCTAAATATTTTTAGCTAGTGGTTGCTGCTGTGTACTTTCTCCCTACCCTAACTTCAATCTAGATGCTACTTTGTCTCGCAATTAAGGGGGACATGTACCAAGCAGTGATAAAAGTGGAGAAGTGAGCCAGTGGAGAAGTTGCCCATGGCAACCAATCAGCATTGATGTAACATTTATAATTTGCATACTATAAAATTATACAGAGCAGCTGATTGGTTGCCGTGGGCAACTTCTCCACTGGCTCACGTGTCCACTTTTATAACTGCTTAGTACATGTCCCTGCTAACAAAATGCCTTCTTTCTTCTCCCAGAAGGAGAACAAATTGACAGAATAGGAGAGGAGTGGGTTAAACCTCAGCTAGTCTGGGGGCAGGACGGTAAGGCATTATGGGAGTTTCTTGTAGCCTATGGGAATGAACGTTGGGGGTAGGTAGAAAGGGTTCTTAAGCCTGGTAAAGGAGCTGGGTCAGCCTCTTTTGCTGTAATCGTTGTAAGGGTGAGTGCTCCCCCCCCCCCTTTTTCTCCTTGCTGTGCTGCTTGCCCCTACTTTTGAATTACCAGGTGTGCTGCTTCTGTCAGTGGTGCATCTTATACTGTGCCCCCTGGGTGTACCCTTCTTTTCCCCTTTTACCCCTGGGATCGCTGTGTGGCCGCCATGCCCCGTCCCCGCCACTCCTCTGGTGCCCCTGTGCGCTATAAAGATGCTGGGCCCTCTCCGTCCGGTGCCCCGGGCCTGAGCACTGTGCTCACGGCCGAGGCTGCGTCTCCTGGCGCTGCTGCGGGTGCCCATCCCCGGGCGCGCGCAGCGGCTCGTGTGGCCGCTCCTTCGCTGGCTCTGCCGTGGACGCCGGGGGATTCCTCCGGCGCAGCGGAGGCTGGTGAGGGGCAGGGTGACAGCCGTCGGCGGACCAGATCGGGCGGTCGGCGGGGGGAGCCAGCGGGGGTGCCCGCTGGCGGGAATCCCCCTCCGGCTGCTGAGGCCCTCCAGCGCTGAGAGTCGCTGGCAGCTCCCCGGATAATGAGGGGACTTTGTGGAGGGATGGGACCAGTGGCTCCTCCACTGGCCGCCCCTTCCAGGCTGCTCCTGTTTCGCGGGCAGCGGGAGGGGCTCCCAGTATTCTTCGTTTGTTCAGGTGCGGGACCAGAGGGGGGGGATCGGTCTTGTAGTGGGGGTCTTCCGGTTCTCCCGGTGGGCGGGGCCAGTGGGGGCCGGGGCGGTGCTGGGGCGAGTGGTTCACCGTGGGAGAGAACGGGTGTGCTGAGGGTGGCTAGCGCCGGTCCCAGACGGGGCCGGCCGGGACGGCGTGGCTGCGCTGTGGGGGCCGTCCCTACTTCGGACCCGGGTGACGGGGGGACCATTGGGGCTGCGGCTGTGGCTCCGGATTCCTCCGCCGTTGCGGTGGCAATGTTGGCCATGACGGCGGCGTTTGCGCCGTTTTTGTTGGCTTTGTCCCCGGGTGGCGTTTCCATGGTTCCCGCTTCGGTCGACGCGGCGGTGGTGCTTCTGGCCCCGCCATGGCGCAGTTTCTCCATGCGTGTCGCAGTCTGGGCTCCACCGCTGCGTTGCTGGGTGGCGCTGCCCTGTCACCCGTAGGGGCGTCTGCTTTCATCCCCACCGGGGGGGCTTTGGATCCCGTGGCGGCTTTCCCTTCTTTTTCAGATTCTGATGCGGGTGACGATCGGGAGGAGGAGCCGGTTGTGGCGGACGTTTCGCCTTCGGGAAGCGGGCCCACAGGTGAGTGGGGTGACGATACCATTGATGTGTCATGTGGGTCTTCTTCTTCCTCTTCCGGCAGTAGGGCCAGTAGGTCTTCTTCCTCTTCTTCTTCGTAGCAGTCGGCAGCTAGTAGCGCCACGAAGGCTAAAAAGAGGGCTTGCAAATATGCGTAAGGTGCGGCACCGGGATAAGCGGTATAAGAAAAGTAGTAGTGGTTCCCGTAGGGACAGGAGATGGCGTAATTTGCCGGGCGTGGTTCGCTGCGATTACACGGCAGTGTTGCAGGGTCTGCGAGAGAGTTGCAGGAAAAAGATTCGGCGGGGGGAATACGTCGACCTTTTTACTTTGACGGAGGAAACCAAGAGGGAAGGTAAGCAAGCGCTTGCGAAGGGCGGTATTGGAGCGGAGGCCTTTCGCTCATATGACAATTGGTTGGCGGGTTTCTGCGTGTTCATGGCGTGTTATTTGGAGGATCGCCCTGAGGAGCACATCAACATCATCAGGTACATTCACCTCGTGCATGACATCCATTTTGTCCGTTTATCGGCTGAGATTAGGAGAGACCTCTCTGTGTGGGTTTCGTTCCTGGCGGACTTCAATGGTGTGCTGATCTGGATGGCCCCGTTCGTTGACAATTTCAACCCGCAGTTGTTCACGGATGCGGCGGGCTCATCAGGGTTCGGTTGTTATCTGGACGGGGCTTGGTGCGCGGCTTCGTGGCCCAAGGCTTGGTCGCGGGAGGGGCTGACCAGCGACCTGTTGTTGCTGGAGCTCTTCCCCATCATGGTTGCCTTGAAAGTTTGGGGGGATCATCTTCGCGATCGCAGTATTCTTTTTCACTGCGATAACTTAGGGGTCGTGCGAGTCCTGCAGGTATTGTCGCGGCTCGTGCTGACTTGCATGCGCTGTAATATTCTGTTTCAGGCTCAGCATGTCCCCGGGGTTGATAATGGGATCGCCGATGCATTGTCCAGGGAGCAGAGGGATAGGTTCCGTTTATTGGCCCCGGAGGCTGATTCAGCGGGTTTGCCCTGCCCATCTTATGTTTGGATGGTCATCAAGGCGGATTGGAAGGGCTAGCCGAGCTATCTTTGGCTCCATCCACTCTCACGGGATACCGTCAGGCCTGGAAGGAATGGGAAGACTTTTCCCGTGACCAAGGACCTAGAGGTAAGACGGGTCAGAGGTTGTTTCTGGACTTCTTTTGCCAACTCTTCGTAACGGGTAGATCGAGAGCCGTGGTGTCTCTGTACCTCGCTGGGATATCCTTTTTTTCGAAGAAGGGTGTTCCGAGTTTCCTGCTGACAAAAGTGCTTAAAGGTTGGGCGCGCTTGGCGCCGGTGCCTCCTGATCATCAGCGCCCTATTGATGCATCCCTGCTTCCTACCCTCATTGGGGCAGTGGCGGCGGTGGCGGACTCCCATTTTGAAGCGCTTTTATTTCAGTTGGCTTTTTCCATGGCTTTCCATGGAGCGTTTAGGGTCTCTGAGTTGGTTGCGGCTTCTAAAAAGTCAGATGCCATTATGCGGCGCGCGGATGTTGTCATGGGTGTGGGGTCCGTTCTGTACAGGCTGCGCCGCTCCAAAACTGATCAGATGGGTAAAGGTCATTGGATCACTTTGGCACCATCATGTAATGGGGACTGTTGTCCGGTGGCATTGACTAATCGGTATTGACAAAATACCAATTTACTTGGATGATGCGGCGCTCCCTGTCCAGTTTGGACCTCTCCCCTCGGGACTTTGGTTCGCATTCATTTAGAATTGGGGCCGCCACTTCCGCAGCGTCTGCAGGGCGCGCCGTGGACGAAATTAAGGCTTTGAGCCGCTGGAAGTTGGCGGCTTATAAGCGTTACATTCGGCCCGTTGTTGCGTAAGCGAGTTGTTGTTTCTACTAACATTTTGTTCGTTTGCTGTTTATACGTTTCAGTTCAGTTTGTTTGTTCTGTCTTGTTTGTCTCCCCTGTCCTCCCTACTCGGATGGCTAGCTACTCGTCACTGCTGGCAGTGGGGGTCTGGAGTGCTTTGCGATTTTTTGCCTGAACTGACGAACTGATTTGGCTTAATTCATTCAATTCGGCTAATTGACATCTAATTAAAAGTTCTTCAGCAGGTTTTTACGTTTCACCTCCAGCCGAGTTATTCTGTGTGACCCCCCCCCACCCTCCATTCCCTAACACACACACCCCCATTCCCCTTTTATTGTTTTGACTTTTCCTTCTGTTTCTTTCTGTTGCTTCGATTGGCTTGAAGCTTGTCCAAGAGGAAATTCATAGTCCTCTATTCAATTTTTCTTTTTGGCAGATTCTCGTTCTAGTAGTTGGTTCCTGTTCTGGTCTGGGTTTTTTGTTTTACTTTGCATATTAACATTTGTTTGTTTGTCTTTTCCTTTATAGGTTGGCGAGAGGATGAGTTTGATGTTTGGGTGATTGGTCACTCCTATGTTTTTTGGGCAGCCGAGTTGGTGGCTTCGGAGGGGGCTCCTTGCTTTGTAGGGTCGGATAACGTGCGGTGGATAGGAATTAGGGGGATGCTGTGGCAAGATCTGAAAGCTAACCTTTTGGAGCGGGTTAGGCGTTTTGGGCTGCCCAAATTGTTGGTGATTCACTTAGGTGGAAACGACCTGGGTAAGAGGAAGGCAGTGAATCTTAGATTGGCCATTATTCATGACTTACAGGTGATTGCGGGAGCTTGACTGAGCTGTAGACTTATCTGGTCCTGTATAGTGCCGCGGTTATGTTGGCGTGGAGTGGCGGATTGTAGGGCGATCGATGCCTCTCGGCGGAAGGTCTATTCCGCGGTTGCTAAGTTTGTGGTGGCTCATGGCGGTGCTGTAGTGTGGCACCAGCGGATCAAGTTCCGGTGCTTCTACTTGTTTAGACCGGATATGGGGTTCATTTGACTAGGCAGGGACTATGTATTTTCCTTGAGGATCTGTTTTCGGTGGTTGGTTCTTTGGGTTAGGGGTATGGTGGCGGAGCGTAGTTGCTGTTGAGCAGAACTTCGCTGTTGGTGGGAAAGAACAACAAGTTAACTTTTGTTGTATTAAAGAAGTTGATTGGAGGTCGTTTGGTGGTTGGTTTTTAGGTGCGCTCACCTTCGTTGACTGGTATACATCTGCCGGACCACCTTCACGGGGGCAGCCTCATCACCTTCACGGGTGGGTAATCAAGATGGAGGTTGAGCGGATACCTATTGTTTGTTGGAAGGTTTACTTCAGTTTTTATAAGATGGGTTTTTTGTTCATGGGATAGGGTTGTTTTAGCCGTTCTTTCTGGCCACCATACTTTAGTTTAATTATTCATCAGTTAATGGTTCATTTAAATAAATAGCTAACATTTTCTGCAAATTCAAGTCTCCGTGTCTTTATTTATTATAGTTAAGTGTTAAGATGTTATGGTTTAAGGTTACCGACAATCCTCAGACTATATGTTTGCATGGAATAAGGACTGTTTGGGGACTTCTACATAATAAGTGAGTTGTTTCTGGCACACAGACCTATATGGTGTTTAAAAGAGTGTAATTATTATCACTACTGCTCAACACATCATATCGTTTGTGGCCAAATTGTTACAATTACTAAATAATACTTGTATTATTATAATTCATTAGGACACAGTGATTCTGTACCGTATATATTTTATGATAATTCATTTATATTAATTGCACTCCCGGGAGAATTGCTGTTATTTTATAAATTTTATAATAAATGTTTCTATTCTGATTGTTGAGCGCAACTTGGTTTCTGTTTGTATTTAGTGTTTCTCGGAGGGATTGGCATTCCCTCTCCAAGTCGCTGCTGACAATCATATACACCACCACTCACCGAGCGCACAGCTTCATTACCTTTGTTATATGAGGTTTAGCACCTGTTCCTATAGGCGCCTCAGCACTCTTAGAGGCAGGGTATTGGTAAACCTCACAGTTAAAAAAACAAGTGGATGTACTCGACATCCAAATCCCAGGCGCAAAATTCTGAAATTAATTATTTCACTTGTATTAAGTAGTCCCTAGCTGCACCAGCTAAGGCTTTGCAAGAGCCTAGAAGCAAACTAGAATACAATCGGAAGTGTCAGTGCGCTTCAGTGACTCTAAATACAGTGATGATTGGGTGAGTGTTTGCCTTTACTGAAAACCAAGAGACTTGTTGTAATATAACCATTTACTAAGAACAAATAATGTTACACTTTATATTGTTACACTTGTTAAAAATACAAGATAAAATGTATCAGCTCAAATGTTAATATATATCAACCAGAATGCATTCCTTATTTAGTGAAATATTGTAGTAAAAAGCCACTTTTACTTGTAATTAATTCAACCAATAATTATTGCAAAATTACCAATTAATAAAGACTGTTGATTAAATATTTCATTTGCCGTTATTGCCACGTTTCTCATTTCTAAATAGCAGTTTGTGAATAATAAATTAATGAATAAATGTCACTTAACCTGTCACTGGCTTCCCAGTGCAGGATTAGTCCTCCATACGTGTTTTACCCGATCAAGCGGGGTTATTAGTTACCCTTTTCTGGAAGTGTCCTCCACTGCAGCACTATAGCACAAGTGCGGGGGTTGATTTTCCAAGTGGATACCTTAAATAGTTCCAGGCTGACGGGCAGCGTTTGTAAGCACACAATTAGAGGCAATGGAGACCTTAGCAAGCCGTCAATGCTGCACCGAGCACCGTCCAAAGAGCCACAGTATTTGGTGAGCCGTGGGTGTAAATGTCCTCGATGTATGGCACACACTGTGAGCGGCAGCAGAACGGCACAGGTGAATGCGGCAGGAGTGGGCAGCAGCAGACCGGCAAAAATGAGAGCGGCAGAAGAGGCAGAAGCGGCCAGAGACACAGTGACACATGCAGCGGTTGAAAACTCAAAAACGGGTGATGACGTCAACGCGTTAATTCTCGGGACTTCCTCAAGACTTGGTTGAATTAATTACAAGTAAAAGTGGCTTTTTACTACAATATTTCACTAAACAAGGAATGCATTCTGGTTGATATATATTAACATTTGAGCTGATATATTTTATCTTGTATTTTTAACAAGTGTAACAATATAAAGTGTAACATTATTTGTTCTTAGTAAATGGTTATATTACAACAAGTCTCTTGGTTTTCAGTAAAGGCAAACACTCACCCAATCATCACTGTATTTAGAGTCACTGAAGCGCACTGACACTTCAGATTGTAAACCTCACAGTTAGACTCATCTCACTTGTTCTCACTTTTCGTCTTACAGTAGAGCTCTCACCTAAGTCAGGCCATTACTTTAACATAGCCCCAGGCCATTATAGGTAATTGGGTAGTATCTCATCCTTACACATCACTTACTTTGATGTATTTCCCACCTCACTAATCCATCGCTATAGGCAGGGGAGGGCTGGCAAATTTTGGTCTGGAGGGCAATCAACAGAAAGAGGCCCAGGCTATTCTAATACACCAGCAACAGAAATATTCACCTTCACAAGAGTGTGGTTTGTTAAGCATTGATCTGCTGATTATATAAATCTGAAACATCGAACATAGGCGCCGGGGTGACCAGTTGATACTTATTATTTCAAGTCTTGTGAGTGCCGCTTCTGTATTATAGATAAATATATGGCCAATATATAATATATGAAAAATATACCACGGAGCTATACTCAACTACAACTATGGAGAGCACGTCACACAGTACTGAGAGTAGGAATGCCTCACAATACAAGGAGCATCCTTGTTACAGCCACATATTACAGTGATTATGCTTCCTAGCCACGTAATGCCCTCTACAGCCACATCATGCTCATCGCTATCATGCCAACCCCAGTCACCTCATTCTCACCCCCATGACTATCATGCTCTTCCCAGCCACACTAGAGGTGTCCCACAAACCTTTACTTGAAAATATAATTTTTGAAAAATTGTATACTATGCACACTTAAGCCCTCCCCGCTCCTCCCTCCCACATGGGATCCTCCTGACTGGTATTGTCCTCCATTATACAGGGTGATTCAAAAATCGCAGTACACCCTTTTGTTTCAAAAACGGTGCACAAAACGGGAAAACTGAATACTCCAGTAAGGTATGGGTGAGGTGGGCTATCTTTTAGGGTATGTACCGAACATGGGCGCCATCTTGAAATTGCACATCTTGGATCTAAGTCAGTTTTCCCATTTTCTGCACAGTTTTTAAAACAAAAGGGTGTACTGTGACTTTGACAAGGGTGTACTGCGACTTTTGAATCACCCTATACACTCACCTGGCTGGCTATAAAATGCTTTGCTCTCCGTTGGCTGCTGTAGTACCTTATGCTGCTGAGCTGCTTGGAGCCAGAATAAGGTACTGCAGCTCTCCCTCCTGCATAGGGCCACAAAGTGATGAAGTAGGGGGAGCGGGTCAGCAAAGCACACTGTGGGGCGGAGGCACATCTATGCAAGAAAGCTGTAGCTGTACTTCTCTGTTCCGCCTCCTCTTTGATCTGATTGACAGTGTTTCAGTGGCCTACAATGCAGCCACATGAAACAGTAATGGCTCAAAAGTGTTAAATGTGGCTGCGGCTCGGTGGGCATGTCACCCTGCCCCCCGGCTCCACCCGCCAACGGCTATAGCATACCTCCCAACATGACCCTCTCCAGGAGGGACACAATGCTCTGCTTCTGGACTCTTTTCTTAATGTATGACTGCCGGCACCTGTTTTGAACAGGTTAATGGATAAGAAAGGTGTTTCAGCACAGGTGATGGCAATCATAAATAAGAGGGAAGTCCAGGAGCAGAGCATTCTGTCCCTCCTGGAGAGGGTCATGTTGGGAGGTACTGTATGCTATAGGTATGCATACCTCCAAATGGTCTTCCTTGAGGCCACACACCCTTTTCGGCACGTTGGGATTTCTAAATGTTGGGTGGTATGGGTATCCGAATACCATACCCATGGTGACCTCTAGCAAAAGGCAGTTTTATTTCTCATCGGACCACAGCTGAATAGCTTAGATGGTGATAAAGCTAAAGTCACTTGCAACTATGTAATAGACACATACAGGAGCTAACAGTTCAAATAATGTCCTTTGAAGAATAACAAACTCAGGGAAGTATGGAAGATGAATCCAGAATACATTGTCCCTATTTCATATTTGTAGTTCTGCTGTTAGTGCAGGACCATGACTTTGCATTGCATTGTAGCCTGATCAGACTTATGGTTTCTCAAACATTGTCTGCTGCGTTATGAGCCTCTCCCACTGTAGTGAGAGGGGCTGTGAGTTACAGGACCCACCGGGGATACCCCAGTATCACACCTGACCAGTCCAACCCTGTGTGCATTGCCATTGAAACCTAGATTTGGAATTCCATTTGCATGGTCATAGGAAAAAAAATATTTTTTTTTAATAACAAAATGTGTTTACTAGTCCTTAAATAGGCTTCTTCTTGCTTTTCATGGAGAAACTATCACTTTTTTCTTATGCAAAAGAATACATAGTGGTTCTTTAGAGTAAGAAGTAGAGCACATTATTTTTATTGTTTTTCTGATAGTTACAACTCCATTATGAAAGATTATGGGCCGGATGTAATGAAAATCTGACTTGGCTGGAGCTGGGGTTCCCAGCTGAACTTAGACATTTTTTTAAAGGGACAATCATTTACAAAGTAAAACCATGCCTTGTAAATGTATGATTCCCACTTTACAAAATCGTCCAAGTTCGACCAGGAACCCACACCTCCGGCCAACTTGGATTTCATCCAGCCCTATGTGTACCACACTCTTTCAATGCTTTAGGATTCATGATTAGTTAATATGATGTGCATGTTGGTTAATACTATAGTTTTGCCTAGTACGACACTGATGATATCACTTAGCTAAGGACAACACTGCCCTCTTGTGGATAGTAGATCTGGGTTTCTTATATTTTTTTACAATGTATATGGCAAAAACTCTAACATATGTTATTAGTAGGTTATTTACAGAAGCAAATGCACAGCCAAAATGGGACTATTGCCCATAGCACCTCATTAGTTATTGGCTTTCATTTACATTTTAGTTGTACAAGTAGAATGACAGAATGAGATTGGATACTATGAATTGCAGCAGGTATATGTGCTGTGCATTAATATGGCCTTTTGTCTTTGACTCTGATCCAGAGCCGCACACAAAGCCAATGCTCACATAGGCCAGAGATTTTTTTGCAACTGCGCATGGCCAAAAAGGTCCAACAAACTCCTCTAACGCATCTGTTACACAGAGTGTACGCACAAAGGCGCTGCTGCGATGAAGACGCCCGGTATCAGAAGATGGAAAAGTGATAGGTTCCTGGCTGGTGACTATAAAAAGACTCTTACATTACAGGTGCAGAAAGCCAGCATCTCAGTTCTTGCATGTTCTGCCACACGGGTGTACACAAGGGAAGATCGCAGATGGTGAACGCCAGTAGGCGCCGGTGTGCGCTTTTGTCTCTCTCTTTATCTATCTATCTATCTATCTATCTATATATATATATATATATATATATGTATATAACATTAGGCATGATGTTGGGTTAGACACATCTTTATAGAAAATCTGTGTCACAAACAATTGATTTTTTATTCTTTTACACATTTCTTAAAATACATGCGACCCAGCATAGTATGTTAAATGCAGGAGCGGATTGGGATGGAAAACCAGGCCGGGAAAATTTATGGAAGCAGCCCTAATTGGGGTGGGGTCAGTTGAGGGAGTGGGGTCTGTTGAGGAGGGCGTGATCCCTCATAGGGCTTGAATCTCAATTGCACGCAGTAGCAGCCTCCCTTCATACTTACCTACTTTGCGGCCTCCACCTCAGACTGCCCACTTGTACTCTGTAGTGGGTGCTTAGGGGGGTGTAGGGGGCAGGAGGGGAAAGCGGGATACTTGCTCACCTTTTCAGGGGGCTGGGAGCGACAATAGATTTTTGGGAGCCTCCCAGCCATTCCCTGAGGGTAGACAAGTATGCTTCCTTGCGTCTTTTGCTGCAGTTGTATCTGTGGCTAATGCTGCTACAATGCCCACACCAGGTGTACATCTGTGCTTTCAAATAGGCAAGGACTGAGACGTACATGCAGAATACAATTACCATAAGATATTTCTCTGTGTTTCCTTCTACGGTTTGGTTCCTTGGCCTCTGACTCTAGTAAATTAGTACTAAAGTTTATATCCTTGGTGTTCAATGAAAGACAAAGATGAGACATGGGTAGGTAGAAAATTGCAACCTCTATTTGAAATGTTACATAGCAAGACATATAAAGAAAATGTATTCCACAGTCAGCTATTCACAGGGATAAAATATGCCAAGCAGCCATATTCTTTACCTGAACCTATTAAAGCACAGTTTTTTTTCCCAAGACAGTTATCACCAGGGCCGTAACTAGGTGTGTGCGAGAGGGGCCTCGCACACAGCGCAGAGCCCTGGGGAGCGCACAGTCACGGCCCTGTTTAACACTGTACGGAGCATCAGAGCTCCGTACAGCTCCATTGCCCAGCTGCAGCCCGCCCCAGCACAGCAAGCCGCCTCAGCTCCACTGTACGGACTCCGTACAGTGGAGCTGAGGCAGCTTGCGGCTGGGGCATGTTGGCGGGTCCTCCATGCTCCCATGCTCCGTAGTACGCCCCAGCCGCAAGCCTCAGCTCCACTGTACGGAGCTTCAGAGCGGGGAGGACCCGCCAACATGCCCCAACCGCCGCTCAGCTCCATTGCCCAGCCGCAGCCTGACCTAGCACAGCACAGCAGCACCAGCCAGTGTCACAGAGGACAGCGGGGAGAGATGGTAAGTGTCTGTCTGTCTGTCTGTCTGTCTCTCTTGACGCTGTCTGCCGCAAAGTGTAAAAAGGGGGACTGGCTGCCTTAATGTGTAAAAAGTAGAGATGTGCACCGGAAATTTTTTCGGGTTTTGGGTTTTGGATTCGGTTCCGCGGCCGTGTTTTGGATTCGGATGCGTTTTGGCAAAACCTCCCTGAAATTTTTTTGTCAGATTCGGGTGTGTTTTGGATTCAGGTGTTTTTTTTTTCAAAAACCCCTCAAAAACAGCTTAAAACATAGAATTTGGGGGTAATTTTTATCCTATAGTATTATTAACCTCAATAACCATAATTTCCACTCATTTGCAGTCTATTCTGAACACTGAACACCTCACAATATTATTTTTAGTCCTAAAATTTGCACTGAGGTCGCTGGATGACTAAGCTAAGCGACCCAAGTGGGCGGCACAAACACCTGGCCCATCTAGGAGTGGCACTGCAGTGTCAGACAGGATGGCACTTAAAAAAATTAACATGATGCAAAGATAAATAAAAAAAAAAGAGGTGCAAGATGGAATTGTCCTTGGGCCCTCCCACCCACCCTTATGTTGTATAAACAGGACATGCACACTTTAACAAACCCATCATTTCAGCCATAGGGTCTGCCACATGACTGTGGCTGAAATGACTGGTTGGTTTGGGCCCCCACCTAAAAAAGAAGCAATCAATCTCTCCTTGCTCAAACTGGCTCTACAGAGGCAAGATGTCCACCTCATCATCATCCTCCGATTCCACACTCCTTTCACTGTGTACATCGCCCTCCTCACAGAGTATTGATTCGTCCCCACTGGAATCCACAATCTCAGGTCCCTGTGTACTTTGTGGAGGCAATTGATGGTGAATGTCTCCACGGAGGAGTTGATTATAATTTATTTTGATGAACATCATCTTCTCCACATTTTGTGGAAGTAACCTCGTATGCCGATTGCTGCCAAGGTGATCGGCTGCACTAAACACTCTTGCGGAGTACACACTGGAGGGGGGGGGGGGGGACAACTTAGGTAAAATAAAGCCAGTTTGTGCAAGGGCCTCCAAATTGCCTCTTTTTCCTGCTAGTATACGTACGGACTGTCTGACGTGCCTACTTGGATGCTGTCACTCATTATAATCCTCCACCATTCTTTCAATGGTGATAGAATCATATGCAGTGACAGTAGACGACATGTCAGTAATCGTTGGCAGGTCCTTCAGTCCCGACCAGATGTTAGCACTCGCTCCAGACTGCCCTGCATCACCGCCAGTGGGTGGGCTCGGAATTCTTAGCCTTTTCCTCGCAGCCCCAGTTGCGGGAGAATGTGAAGGAGGAGCTGTTGATGGGTCACATTCCGCTTGAGTTGACAAGTGTCTCACCAGCAGGTCTTTGAACCTCTGCAGACTTGTGTCTGCCAGAAAGAGAGATACAACGTAGGCTTTAAACCTAGGATCGAGCACGGTGGCCAAAATGTAGTGCTCTGATTTCAACAGATTGACCACCCGTGAATCCTGGTTAGGCGAATGAAGGGCTCCATCCACAAGTCCCACATGCCTAGCGGAATCGCTCCATTTTAGCTCCTCCTTCAATCTCTCCAGCTGCTTCTGCAAAAGTCTGATGAGTGGAATGACCTGACTCAGGCTGGCAGTCTAAACTGACTTCACGTGTGGCAAGTTCAAAGGGTTGCAGAACCTTGCACAATGTTGAAATCATTCTCCACTGCGCTTGAGTCAGGTGCATTCCCCCTCCTTTGCCTATATCGTAGGCAGATGTATAGGCTTGAATGGCCTTTTGCTGCTCCTCCATCCTCTGAAGCATATAGAGGGTTGAATTCCACCTCGTTACCACCTCTTGCTTCTGATGATGGCGGGGCAGGTTCAGGAGTGTTTGCTGGTGATCCAGTCTTCGGCACGAAGTGGCTGAATGCCGAAAGTGGCCCGCAATTCTTCGGGCCACCGACAGCATCTCTTGCACGCCCCTGTCGTTTTTTTTAAAATTCTGCACCACCAAATTCAATGTATGTGCAAAACATGGGACGTGCTGGAATTTGCCCACATGTAATGCACGCACAATATTGGTGGCTTTGTCCGATGTCAAAAATCCCCAGGAGAGTCCAATTGGGGTAAGCCAATCTGCGATGATGTTCCTCAGTTTCCGTAAGAGGTTGTCAGCTGTGTGCCTCTTATGGAAAGCGGTGCTACAAAGCGTAGCCTGCCTAGGAACGAGCTGGCGTTTGCGAGATGCTGCTACTGGTGCCGCCGCTGCTGTTCTTGCTGCGGGAGGCAATACATCTACCCAGTGGGCTGTCACAGTCATATAGTCCTGAGTCTGCCCTGCTCCACTTGTCCACATGTCCGTGGTTGTCAGTGTCCGGGGTCTTACCGGAACGCTGGGGCCGCGGGGCGGGCTTCACGGGTGGCCGGTCAGCGGCGGTGGAGGGCTGCGGCGCTGGGTTCAAGGGTACAGGCAACGGTTATGGCGTTGAGGGGGTCCGCTCGTGGCGGCGGGATGCCGCTGCAGCAGCTCGCTCTCGCTAAGCCGTTGCCTAGGAGACCAGGGGCAGTGAGCAGCATGTTGTCAGAAAAGGTCTGCATTACTGGGCGCCGCCATGTTGGAGACCAAGGTTCTGACATAATTCCTGTTCCTAGTTTTCCATCCAATCCAGGGAGACTTCTTCCTATAAAAGGGGGCTGGTTTAGGACAGGGATGCCAGTGCTTCAAGTTACAACTCTGTTGTAGGTGCTTTAGCCTGTGCTCCCAGGATTCCTGCTGTATTCTGGTACTTCTAACCCTGCAGTGCCAGTTCTCAGTTGCTGCTGCAGTTTTCCCGTTCCTAGCCTGCTGCTGCCCGTGGAGACGCTCTTGGAAAACCCGGTTCAGTAAGACCCTTTGGGCACGGACGACCCCGGGTCTCTTGCCTCGTCCTCCAAGCCACAGTCCGCAGATTCTTGCTTCCAGTCAAGTCCTCGAACCACCATTCACAGTCCTCAGCTCGTTATCTCCAGCTTCATCTTTCAAGCCACGGTCTACAGTTCTCAGTCTCCAGTCACGACCCAAACTACCGTCCACAGTTCTCAGCTCCTCTACCGCAGTTTCATCTCATAAGTCGCAGTCCACGGTTTTTGTCTTCAGCCTCGTTTTACTCTCACCCACAGTTCCACAGTTCTTTGTCTACGACCACGTTCTCAAGTCACCGTTCATCAACCTCAGTTTTCTACCTCTGCTCTGTACAGAATAAATACTTTCCATTGACTCTCAAACTCCGCCTACATCCTTCATTGCTCCGTATCCCATGCAAAGGAACTATATCCAACCCCCTCATTTTGTTCTTCCCCAGCCTGCTACCTCCTTGGGCAAGTCTCAGCTGCCGGATCCCCAAACTTTGCTAGACGTGACAGTAAGCACTGGCCCAATGGATTCGACGGGTGATCAGGCCTCAGGAGGAGATTCAACCGCAGATATCTTGTCTCGCTTAAGTAAGCAGGAGGCCACACAATCTCAAATTGTGCAGTTCATGCAGAGTATGTCCGAACATCTCGATTCTCTCTGTGTTGCCATGACGGCTCCTCAAGTTTCTGCAACTGCTCCCACATTAGCACCTCCGGTTCCGCTTCCTCCTGTGCCAGGCCCACTTCCACGGTTGCATTTGATATCTCCCAGTAAATTCGATGGGAATCCAAAGCAATGCCGTGGGTTTCTTAACCAGTGTGAAATCCAGTTCGAACTACAGTCGGCCAGTTTCCCATCAGCACGAACCAAGGTAGCCTATATCATTTCTTTACTTACTGGGCAAGCGTTGGAATGGGCGTCACCATTGTGGGAGAGGTCGGATCCAATCCTGTCTAACTACTCGGAGTTTGTAGCCGCCTTTCGAAGAATCTTCGACGAACCGGGCAGGACTTCTGCTGCCTCATTGGAGATCCTGCGCCTGCGTCAGGGCACACGTACGGTCAGCCAGTATGTAATCCAGTTTCGTACTCTCTCCTCTGAACTGAACTGAACTGGAATGAGGAGGCTCTCATCGCAGCTTTCTGGAGCAGTCTCTCAGAGAAGATCAAAGATGACCTCGCGACTCAGGACGTACCTGATAATTTGGATAAGTTAATTTCCCTATGCAATAAATCAGATTTAAGATACAGAGAACGCTGTATGGAGAAATCCCGGTCAGATCGTCCCAGGCCTCGAGTCGTTCCTCCACCAACACCATCAACTCCAACTACTGAGGAACCCATGCAGATCAATCGTTCCCATCTTTCCAATGAGGAACGTCAGAGACGGCGACAAGGGAACTTATGCCTGTACTGTGGTGAATCCGGGTAACGCCCGCTCCTAGCTTGTGCCGGAGAGGTCAAGCTAGGAGAATTCTCTGAATTACTTGCCAAGAAAGAGTCAGTCTTGTTGACCCACCTGGAGCTTCCTTCTTCCTCCCTTCTCATCCCTGCACTACTCGACTCCAGAGCCGCCGAAAGTTTTATTACATCAGCTCTGGTCAAACGATCTGGGATACAAACGGTCCGTTTGGATCGTACCATCTCAATTACTGCTGTGGATGGAAGTCATATTCCTGAGGGAATTATCACTCTTCGTACAATTCCTCTTAAGATGAGGGTTGGAGCTCTTCATTCGGAAAACATCTCTTTCCTAGTAATTCCCAAAGCCTCTCACGAACTGATCCTAGGATTTTTATGGTTAAGTAGACACAATCCCCACATAGATTCGCAAACCATGGATGTTCTTTCCTGGGGACGAAACTGCTTTCAGAACTGTTTGCCCTCTGTAAGACCTCTCTGCTCTTCTAGTCCTTCCAGCCTTCCTGCAGAATACCAGGCCTTCCAAGATGTTTTTAATAAGCATGGGGCAGACACCTTGCCTCCGCATCGCACTTGGGATTGTCCCATTGATCTGGTACCCGGCAAGACTCCTCCCCGTGGTCGAATCTACCTGCTCTCACTCCCTGAGACTCAGGCCATGTCGGAGTATATCCGGGAGAACTTGGAAAAAGGGTTCATTAGGTCATCCACCTCTCCGGCTGGGGCGGGGTTTTTCTTTGTCAAAAAGAAGGATGGGGGTCTGCAGCCCTGTATTGACTATAGAGGTCTCAATGACATTACAGTTAAGAACAGATATCCATTACCTCTAATTCCAGAACTGTTCGACTGTGTTAAAGGAGCTACTGTATTCACTAAGCTGGACTTACGGGGAGCCTACAACCTTATACGTATTCGCCCAGGTGACGAATGGAAGACGGCTTTTAATACCCGCGACGGCCACTACGAATATCTGGCAATGCCTTTCGGCCTATGTAACGCCCCAGCCGTCTTTCAAGAATTCGTTAATGAAATCTTCAGAGACCTCCTCTATGACTGCTTGGTGGTTTACTTGGATGACATCCTCATTTTTTCTAGGGATCTGAAGACCCATCGAGAACAAGTCAAAGAAGTTCTAACTCGTTTATGGAGGAATCAACTATTTTGTAAGCTCGAGAAGTGCACCTTCGAAGTACCCACGATTCCATTCCTCGGTTACATCCTTTCAGGGCAGAAATTGCAGATGGACCCCGCTAAAGTCCAAGCGATTCAGGATTGGTCGCTTCCAGCTTCCCTTAAGGGAGTTCAATGTTTCCTGGGGTTTGCTAACTTCTACCGAAGATTCATTCAGAATTATTCCTCTGTCATAGCCCCCATAACAGCATTAACCAGGAAAGGAGCCGATCCAGCCAAATGGTCTCCAGAGGCTTTAGAAGCCTTCTCATCGTTAAAGAAGGCCTTCATGACCGCTCCTGTTCTTCGACAACCTGATCTCAGTCGTCCGTTCCTGGTGGAAGTCGATGCCTCCACGGTAGGAGTGGGAGCAGTTTTATCTCAGCTCTTCGAGGACAAGAAAGTCCATCCTTGTGCGTTCTTCTCGCAAAGATTAGCCCCCGCTGAACAGAATTACGCTATTGGGGAGCAAGAATTACTAGCAATTAAGTTAGCCTTTGAGGAGTGGAGGTATTTGTTGGAGGGAGCTCAGCATCCAATCTCGGTAACCACGGATCATAAGAACCTCCTGTATCTACAGTCAGCCCGATGTCTGAATCCACGTCAAGCAAGATGGGCACTCTTCTTTACCCGTTTCAACTTTAAACTTAGTTACCGTCCAGGGTCCCTCAACAAAAAGGCAGATGCATTATTTCGTTCCTTGAGTTCTGAAAAACCCTCTGACCGTTCAAAAGAACAATACATCTTAGACTCCACCTCTTTTTCAGCAACCAGTACCTCTCCACTTCCTCCTCCAGGAAAGATCTTCATTGCTCCAAATCTTCGCAAGAGACTGCTTACATGGGCTCACTCCTCCTCCTTCATGGGCCATGCGGTGGTCATAAAACGCTAGAATTCATTCAGCGCTCCTACTGGTGGCCTCATCTCAGGACTGATGTATAGGAATTCGTGGCTGCCTGTCCAAAGTGTGCTCAGCATAAGAGTCCCAAAGGTCCTCCAGCCGGGTTACTTCATCCGCTACCTGTGCCGCAAAGACCATGGACACATATTTCTATGGACTTTATTACTGATTTGCCTGTGTCTGGCGGACGGAACACTGTATGGGTCATAGTTGATCGATTTTCTAAAATGGCACACTTTGTTCCCCTGGCCAGTCTTCCATCAGCATCCCAGCTGGCAAAATTATTCATAGCAGAGATTTTTCGTCTCCATGGATTACAGCAGGAAATCGTATCTGATAGAGGTCCCCAGTTTGTGGCCAAGTTTTGGAGATCCCTATGTTCTGCTCTTGGCGTGAAATTGAATTTCCCCTAAGGATATCATCCTCAAACGGATGGTCAAACAGAAAGAGTGAACCAGGACCTGGAGACATTTCTGCGTTTATTCATGTCCTCCTCTCAGGACGACTGGCTGGACTTCCTCCCATTTGCAGAATTTGCCCATAACAATCTTTATCACTCTGCCACAAAATCTTCTCCATTTTTCATTAATTATGGTTGTCATCCGAAAGTTTCTGACTTCCAACTTCTGCCTACACTCGAGGTTCCTGCCGCAGAGTCAACACTTCGACAATTTACTGAAACCTGGAAACAAATTCACAAGGCCTTGCTCAAGACATCCAAGAAGTATAAGACCTACGCAGATCTGAAGCGAAAAGTGGTACCAAGTCTTAAAGTGGGAGATCGGGTTTGGGTTTCCACACGTAACCTAAGATTGAAGGTTCCTACTAAGAAGTTTGCTCCCAGGTTTATTGGGCCCTACACAATCGAAAAAGTTTTGAATCCTGTGGTTTACAAGGTGAAGTTACCTCCACATTTAAGAATCCCTAACGCTTTTCATATTTCTCTCTTAAAACCGGTGGTACTCAATCGATTCAGAGCTGCTCTACCTAAATCACCCAAGATCCAGTCAACACAAGGAGACGAATTTGAGATTCATAAGATCCTCGACTCCCGCAAACGATACGGTCGCCTCCAGTATCTAGTTGATTGGAAGGGATATGGACCTGAGGAAAGGTCCTGGGTAGAGGCAGAGGACGTCCATGCCCCAAGACTTCTTCGGACATTTCATGCCAAATTTCCAGCTAAACCTTATAGGTGTCTGGAGTCCATCTGCAAAGGGGGGGGGGGGTACTGTCAGCGTCCGGGGTCTTACCGGAACACTGGGGCCGCGGGGCGGGCTTCACGGGTGGCTGGGCAGCGGCAGTGGAGGGCTGCGGCGTTGGGTTCAAGGGTACAGGCAGCGGTAATGGCGTTGAGGGGGTCCGCTCGTGGCGGCGGGACGCCGCTGCAGCAGCTCGCTCTCGCTAAGCCGTTGCCTAGGAGACCAGGGGCAGTGAGCAGCATGTTGTCAGAAAAGGTCTGCATTACTGGGCGCCGCCATGTTGAAGACCAAGGTTCTGACATAATTCCTGTTCCTAGTTTTCCAGCCAATCCAGGGAGACTTCTTCCTATAAAAGGGGGCTGGTTTAGGACAGGGATGCCAGTGCTTCAAGTTACAACTCTGTTGTAGGTGCTTTTGCCTGTACTCCCAGGATTCCTGCTGTATTCTGGTACTTCTAACCCTGCATTGCCAGTTCTCAGTTGCTGCTGCAGTTTTCCCGTTCCTAGCCTGCTGCTGCCCGTGGAGACGCTCTTGGAAAACCCGGTTCAGTAAGACCCTTTGGGCACGGACGACCCCGGGTCTCTTGCCTCGTCCTCCAAGCCACAGTCCACAGATTCTTGCTTCCAGTCAAGTCCTCGAACCACCATTCACAGTCCTCAGCTCGTTATCTCCAGCTTCATCTTTCAAGCCACAGTCTACAGTTCTCAGTCTCCAGTCACGACCCAAACTACCATCCACAGTTCTCAGCTCCTCTACCGCAGTTTCATCTCATAAGTCGCAGTCCACGGTTTTTGTCTTCAGCCTCGTTTTACTCTCACCCACAGTTCCACAGTTCTTTGTCTACGACCACGTTCTCAAGTCACCGTTCATCAACCTCAGTTTTCTACATCTGCTCTGTACAGAATAAATACTTTCCATTGACTCTCAAACTCCGCCTACATCCTTCATTGCTCCGTATCCCATGCAAAGGAACTATATCCAACCCCCTCATTTTGTTCTTCCCCAGCCTGCTACCTCCTTGGGCAAGTCTCAGCTGCCGGATCCCCAAACTTTGCTAGACGTGACAGTAAGCACTGGCCCAATATATTCGACGGGTGATCAGGCCTCAGGAGGAGATTCAACCGCAGATATCTGGTCTCGCTTAAGTAAGCAGGAGGCCACACAATCTCAAATTGTGCAGTTCATGCAGAGTATGTCCGAACGTCTCGATTCTCTCTGTGTTGCCATGACGGCTCCTTAAGTTTCTGCAACTGCTCCCACATTAGCACCTCCGGTTCCGCTTCCTCCTGTGCCAGGCCCACTTCCACGGTTGCATTTGATATCTCCCAGTAAATTCGATGGGAATCCAAAGCAATGCCGTGGGTTTCTTAACCAGTGTGAAATCCAGTTCGAACTACAGTCGGTCAGTTTCCCATCAGCACGAACCAAGGTAGCCTATATCATTTCTTTACTTACTGGGCAAGCGTTGGAATGGGCGTCACCATTGTGGGAGAGGTCGGATCCAATCCTGTCTAACTACTCGGAGTTTGTAGCCGCCTTTCGAAGAATCTTCGACGAACCGGGCAGGACTTCTGCTGCCTCATTGGAGATCCTGCGCCTGCGTCAGGGCACACGTACAGTCAGCCAGTATGTAATCCAGTTTCGTACTCTCTCCTCTGAACTGAACTGAACTGGAATGAGGAGGCTCTCATCGCAGCTTTCTGGAGCAGTCTCTCCGAGAAGATCAAAGATGACCTCGCGACTCAGGACGTACCTGATAATTTGGATAAGTTAATTTCCCTATGCAATAAATTAGATTTAAGATACAGAGAACGCTGTATGGAGAAATCCCGGTCAGATCGTCCCAGGCCTCGAGTCGTTCCTCCACCAACACCATCAACTCCAACTACTGAGAAACCCATGCAGATCAATCGTTCCCATCTTTCCAATGAGGAACGTCAGAGACGGCGACAAGGGAACTTATGCCTGTACTGTGGTGAATCCGGGTAACGCCCGCTCCTAGCTTGTGCCGGAGAGGTCAAGCTAGGAGAATTCTCTGAATTACTTGCCAAGAAAGAGTCAGTCTTGTTGACCCACCTGGAGCTTCCTTCTTCCTCCCTTCTCATCCCTGCACTACTCGACTCCAGAGCCGCTGAAAGTTTTATTACATCAGCTCTGGTCAAACGATCTGGGATACAAACGGTCCGTTTGGATCGTACCATCTCAATTACTGCTGTGGATGGAAGTCATATTCCTGAGGGAATTATCACTCTTCGTACAATTCCTCTTAAGATGAGGGTTGGAGCTCTTCATTCGGAAAACATCTCTTTCCTAGTAATTCCCAAAGCCTCTCACGAACTGATCCTAGGATTTTTATGGTTAAGTAGACACAATCCCCACATAGATTCGCAAACCATGGATGTTCTTTCCTGGGGACGAAACTGCTTTCAGAACTGTTTGCCCTCTGTAAGACCTCTCTGCTCTTCTAGTCCTTCCAGCCTTCCTGCAGAATACCAGGCCTTCCAAGATGTTTTTAGTAAGCATGGGGCAGACAACTTGCCTCCGCATCGCACTTGGGATTGTCCCATTGATCTGGTACCCGGCAAGACTCCTCCCTGAGGTCGAATCTACCCGCTCTCACTCCCTGAGACTCAGGCCATGTCGGAGTATATCCGGGAGAACTTGGAAAAAGGGTTCATTAGGTCATCCACCTCTCCGGCTGGGGCGGGGTTTTTCTTTGTCAAAAAGAAGGATGGGGGTCTGCAGCCCTGTATTGACTATAGAGGTCTCAATGACATTACAGTTAAGAACAGATATCCATTACCTCTAATTCCAGAACTGTTCGACTGTGTTAAAGGAGCTACTGTATTCACTAAGCTGGACTTACGGGGAGCCTACAACCTTATACGTATTCGCCCAGGTGACGAATGGAAGACGGCTTTTAATACCCGCGACGGCCACTACGAATATCTGGCAATGCCTTTCGGCCTATGTAACGCCCCAGCCGTCTTTCAAGAATTCGTTAATGAAATCTTCAGAGACCTCCTCTATGACTGCTTAGTGGTTTACTTGGATGACATCCTCATTTTTTCTAGGGATCTGAAGACCCATCGAGAACAAGTCAAAGAAGTTCTAACTCGTTTATGGAGGAATCAACTATTTTGTAAGCTCGAGAAGTGCACCTTCGAAGTACCCACGATTCCATTCCTCGGTTACATCCTTTCAGGGCAGAAATTGCAGATGGACCCCGCTAAAGTCCAAGCGATTCAGGATTGGTCGCTTCCAGCTTCCCTTAAGGGAGTTCAATGTTTCCTGGGGTTTGCTAACTTCTACCGAAGATTCATTCAGAATTATTCCTCTGTCATAGCCCCCATAACAGCATTAACCAGGAAAGGAGCCGATCCAGCCAAATGGTCTCCAGAGGCTTTAGAAGCCTTCTCATCGTTAAAGAAGGCCTTCATGACCGCTCCTGTTCTTCGACAACCTGATCTCAGTCGTCCGTTCCTGGTGGAAGTCGATGCCTCCACGGTAGGAGTGGGAGCAGTTTTATCTCAGCTCTTCGAGGACAAGAAAGTCCATCCTTGTGCGTTCTTCTCGCAAAGATTAGCCCCCGCTGAACAGAATTACGCTATTGGGGAGCAAGAATTACTAGCAATTAAGTTAGCCTTTGAGGAGTGGAGGTATTTGTTGGAGGGAGCTCAGCATCCAATCTCGGTAACCACGGATCATAAGAACCTCCTGTATCTACAGTCAGCCCGATGTCTGAATCCACGTCAAGCAAGATGGGCACTCTTCTTTACCCGTTTCAACTTTAAACTTAGTTACCGTCCAGGGTCCCTCAACAAAAAGGCAGATGCATTATCTCGTTCCTTGAGTTCTGAAAAACCCTCTGACCGTTCAAAAGAACAATACATCTTAGACTCCACCTCTTTTTCAGCAACCAATACCTCTCCACTTCCTCCTCCAGGAAAGATCTTCATTGCTCCAAATCTTCGCAAGAGACTGCTTACATGGGCTCACTCCTCCTCCTTCATGGGCCATGCGGGTGGTCATAAAACACTAGAATTCATTCAGCGCTCCTACTGGTGGCCTCATCTCAGGACTGATGTATAGGAATTCGTGGCTGCCTGTCCAAAGTGTGCTCAGCATAAGAGTCCCAAAGGTCCTCCAGCCGGGTTACTTCATCCGCTACCTGTGCCGCAAAGACCATGGACACATATTTCTATGGACTTTATTACTGATTTGCCTGTGTCTGGCGGACGGAACACCGTATGGGTCATAGTTGATCGATTTTCTAAAATGGCACACTTTGTTCCCCTGGCCAGTCTTCCATCAGCATCCCAGCTGGCAAAATTATTCATAGCAGAGATTTTTCGTCTCCATGGATTACAGCAGGAAATCGTATCTGATAGAGGTCCCCAGTTTGTGGCCAAGTTTTGGAGATCCCTATGTTCTGCTCTTGGCGTGAAATTGAATTTCCCCTAAGGATATCATCCTCAAACGGATGGTCAAACAGAAAGAGTGAACCAGGACCTGGAGACATTTCTGCGTTTATTCATGTCCTCCTCTCAGGACGACTGGCTGGACTTCCTCCCATTTGCAGAATTTGCCCATAACAATCTTTATCACTCTGCCACAAAATCTTCTCCATTTTTCATTAATTATGGTTGTCATCCGAAAGTTCCTGACTTCCAACTTCTGCCTACACTCGAGGTTCCTGCCGCAGAGTCAACACTTCGACAATTTACTGAAACCTGGAAACAAATTCACAAGGCCTTGCTCAAGACATCCAAGAAGTATAAGACCTACGCAGATCTGAAGCGAAAAGTGGTACCAAGTCTTAAAGTGGGAGATCGGGTTTGGGTTTCCACACGTAACCTAAGATTGAAGGTTCCTACTAAGAAGTTTGCTCCCAGGTTTATTGGGCCCTACACAATCGAAAAAGTTTTGAATCCTGTGGCTTACAAGGTGAAGTCCACATTTAAGAATCCCTAACGCTTTTCATATTTCTCTCTTAAAACCGGTGGTACTCAATCGATTCAGAGCTGCTCTACCTAAATCACCCAAGATCCAGTCAACACAAGGAGACGAATTTGAGATTCATAAGATCCTCGACTCCCGCAAACGATACGGTCGCCTCCAGTACCTAGTTGATTGGAAGGGATATGGACCTGAGGAAAGGTCCTGGGTAGAGGCAGAGGACGTCCATGCCCCAAGACTTCTTCGGACATTTCATGCCAAATTTCCAGCTAAACCTTATAGGTGTCTGGAGTCCATCCGCAAAGGGGGGGGGGGGTACTGCCAGCGTCCAGGGTCTTACCGGAACACTGGGGCCGCGGGGCGGGCTTCACGGGTGGCTGGGCAGCGGCAGTGGAGGGCTGCGGCGTTGGGTTCAAGGGTACAGGCAGCAGTAATGGCGTTGAGGGGGTCCGCTCGTGGTGGCGGGACACCGCTGCAGCAGCTCGCTCTCGCTAAGCCGTTGCCTAGGAGACCAGGGGCAGTGAGCAGCATGTTGTCAGAAAAGGTCTGCATTACTGGGCGCCGCCATGTTGGAGACCAAGGTTCTGACATAATTCCTGTTCCTAGTTTTCCAGCCAATCCAGGGAGACTTCTTCCTATAAAAGGGGGCTGGTTTAGGACAGGGATGCCAGTGCTTCAAGTTACAACTCTGTTGTAGGTGCTTTAGCCTGTGCTCCCAGGATTCCTGCTGTATTCTGGTACTTCTAACCCTGCGTTGCCAGTTCTCAGTTGCTGCTGCAGTTTTCCCGTTCCTAGCCTGCTGCTGCCCGTGGAGACGCTCTTGGAAAACCCGGTTCAGTAAGACCCTTTGGGCACGGACGACCCCGGGTCTCTTGCCTCGTCCTCCAAGCCACAGTCCGCAGATTCTTGCTTCCAGTCAAGTCCTCGAACCACCATTCACAGTCCTCAGCTCGTTATCTCCAGCTTCATCTTTCAAGCCACAGTCTACAGTTCTCAGTCTCCAGTCACGACCCAAACTACCGTCCACAGTTCTCAGCTCCTCTACCACAGTTTCATCTCATAAGTCGCGGTCCACGGTTCTTGTCTTCAGCCTCGTTTTACTCTCACCCACAGTTCCATAGTTCTTTGTCTACGACCACGTTCTCAAGTCAAGTACATAATAAATACTTTCCATTGACTCTCAAACTCCGCCTACATCCTTCATTGCTCCGTATCCCATGCAAAGGAACTATATCCAACCCCCTCATTTTGTTCTTCCCCAGCCTGCTACCTCCTTGGGCAAGTCTCAGCTGCCGGATCCCCAAACTTTGCTAGACGTGACAGTGGTTAAGTGGACATTGGGTACAACTGCATTTCTTAGGACACTGGTGAGTCTTTTTCTGACGTCTGTGTACATTCTTGGTATCGCCTGCCTAGAGAAGTGGAACCTAGATGGTATTTGGTACCGGGGACACACTACCTCAAGAAATTCTCTAAGTCCCTGTGAACACCAACACAGCTGCCAAGACCTGAGTTATCCGCTTTGCAACAGGATGACTGCTGTGATATTTCATCTTCCTCGCAAAGGACTGTTGGACAGTCAATTGCTTACTGGAAGTAGTACAAGTTGTCTTCCGACATCCCCTCTGGGATGATGATCGACTCCCAGCAGCAACAACAGCAGCGCCAGCAGCAGTAGGCGTTACACTGAAGGATCCATCGGAGGAATCCCAGTCAGGAGAGGACTCGTCAGACTTGCCAGTGACATGGCCTGCAGGACTATTGGCGTTCCTGTCTAAGAAGGAGATTGACACTGAGGGAGTTGGTGGTGTGGTTAGCACTGGGAGCTTGGGTACAAGAGGAAGAAAGTGGACTGCTTCCGCTGTCACCCAAAGTTTTTGAACTTGTCAATGACTTCTGATGAATGCGCTCCAGGTGACGTATAAGGGAGGATGTTCCTAGGTGGTTAACGTCCTTACCCCTACTTATTACAGCTTGACAAAGGCAACACACGGCTTGACACCAGCTGTCCGCATTTCTGTTGAAATAATTCCACACCGAAGAGGTGATTTTTTTTGGTATTTTGACCAGGCATGTCAATGGCCTTATTCATCCCGCGGACAACAGGTGTCTCCCCGGGTGCCTGACTTAAACAAACCATCTCACCATCTCACCATCAGAATCCTCCTTGTCAATTTCCTCCTCAGCGCCAGCAACACCCATATCCTCATCCTGGTGTACTTCAATAGTGACATCTTCAATTTGACTATCAGGAACTGGACTGTGGGTGCTCCTTGCAGCACTTCCCGGGGGCATGCAAATGGTGGAAGGAGCCACCTCTTCCCTTCCAGTGTTGGGAAGGTCAGGCATCGCAACCGACACAATTGGACTCTCCTTGGGGATTTGTGATTTAGAAGAACGCACAGTTCTTTGCTGTGCTTTTGCCATCTTAACTCTTTTCAGTTTTCTAGCGGGAGGATGAGTGCTTCCATCCTCATGTGAAGCTGAACCACTAACCATGAACATAGGCCAGGGCCTCAGCCGTTCCTTGCCACTCCGTGTCGTAAATAGCATATTGGCAAGTTTACGCTTCTCCTCAGACGCTTTTAATTTAGATTTTTGGGTCATTTTACTGAACTTTAGTTTTTTTTATTTTACATGCTCTTTACTATGACATTGGGCATCGGCCTTGGCAGACGACGTTGATGGCATTTAATCGTCTCTGCCATGACTAGTGGCAGCAGCTTCAGCACTAGGTGGAAGTGGATCTTGATCTTTACCTATTTCACCCTCCACATTTTTGTTCTCCATTTTTTAATGTGTAGAATTATATGCCAGTAATATTATTATATCAATAGCAATGGCCTACTGTACTGTACAACTATATACTGTTAGTCACCAAAATGCTGCACTGTACTACTATATATACTGCTCACAAAAATGCAGCACAGATATGGAGTGGATACTTGCAGTGACACGGAGCTGCAAGATACAGCAATGGCCTACTGTACTGTACAACTATATACTGTTGGTCACCAAAATGCTGCACTGTACTACTATATATACTGCTCACAAAAATGCAGCACATATATAGAATGGATACTTGCAGTGACACAGAGCTGCAAGATACAGCAATGGCCTACTGTACTGTACAACTATATACTGTTGGTCACCAAAATGCTGCACTGTACTACTATATATACTGCTCACAAAAATGCAGCACAGAAATGGAATGGATACTTGCAGTGACACAGAGCTGCAAGATACAGCAATGGCCTACTGTACTGTACAACTATATACTGTTGGTCACCAAAATGCTGCACTGTACTACTATATATACTGCTCACAAAAATGCAGCACAGATATGGAATGGATACTTGCAGTGACACGGAGCTGCAAGATACAGCAATGGCCTACTGTACTGTACAACTATATACTGTTGGTCACCAAAATGCTGCACTGTACTACTATATATACTGCTCACAACAATGCAGCACAAATATGGATACTTGCAGTGACACGGAGCTGCAAGATACAGCAATGGCCTACTGTACTGTACAACTATATACGATTGGTCACGAAAATGCAGCACACTGAGCACAGATATGGAGCTTTTCAGGCAGAGGACGTAGATATTTGCAGCACACTGAGCACAGATATGGAGCTTTTCAGGCAGAGAACGTAGATATTTGCAGCACACTGAGCACAGATATTTGCAGCACACTGAGCACAGATATGGAGCTTTTCAGGCAGAGAACGTAGATATTTGCAGCACACTGAGCACAGATATTTGCAGCACACTGAGCACAGATATGGAGCTTTTCAGGCAGAGAACGTAGATATTTGCAGCACACTGAGCACAGATATTTGCAGCACACTGAGCACAGATATGGAGCTTTTCAGGCAGAGAACGTAGCCACGTCCTCTCCGTTCAATCTCCAATGCACAAGTGAAAATAACAGCGACGCGCGGCTCTTTATATAGAATACGAATCTCGCGAGAATCCGACGGCGGGATGATGACGTTCGGCCACGTTTGGGTTAACCGAGCAAGGCGGGAAGATCCGAGGCTGCCTCGGACCCGTGTAAAATAGGTGAAGTTCGGGGGGGGTTCGGATCTCGACGAACCGAACCCGCTCATCTCTAGTAAAAAGGGGGACGCTGTCTGCCGTAATGTGTAAAAAGGGGGACGCTGACTGCCGTAATGTGTAAAAGGGGCTCTAGCTGGTGTAGTGGCGCTACTGTGCAGTGTCATTTGAATAATGGAGACTACTGTGCACCGTAGTATGAATTGGTATTGTTTTGTGGCCACACCCTTTCCCCATAAAGCCATGCCCCTAATTTTTTGTGCGCGCCTAAGGTGCGCACAGTCCAGATTTGACATAAGGTGTGTGTGGGGGGGGGGGGGGGCGGGCGCCAATGCCGTTTCTTCTTCACAGCGCTAAAATGCCTAGTTACGGCACTGGTTATCACTATACACTTTGTACTCATATAAATTATTTTATTATGAAATGTGACCAATTTATGTAAAGTTCCATTGGCGTATAGGAATTAGGAGTAACATCCGGTTTTAAGAAGGATAAGCAACTGTAATGAAAATAAATGGCAAAATTAAGAGTAATGAACCGTTGTAGAAATATGCAGTAATAAGAACTGCATTTACAGTACAGAAAACCAGAAAAAAATATATAGGGCAGAAATAGGGAAGAAGTGGTTCCCTTCCCTGCAAATTAATATAGATTTCTCACTTATTCTGGTAAAAGGTCCAAGGTCAGTTATGTACAGATTTTTTTTTTATGTCCGTGTAGAACTAAAAAATAAATTAAAAATACAAAAATGCCTTTCATATGTTATATTTTTTGTCACAAGCTCGCCACATTGAAATTGCATCTGATCCACACCCCGTATTAGACACAACAGATCCGATTCAGAGTTGCACGGCCAGATACGCAGCTGCATTGTACGCCTGGAAATAAATGTGGTTCTTCAGTTGTATTCAGAGTGCCCCATCCATCTGCTTGTGAAAGTAGCCGACATCACTATCAGGGAGAATTGGCACCAGCCCTTTATCTGGTGCTAGAGATCGCCTGAAATGAGTCAGATCTCTGCAAACGCACAACTCTGAATAATCTGCAATTCCACCTATAACACAGAACACTTATGATATGTGGGAATGCCCAATTTACCCCCCATTCAGCTGCAAGTGGAGATCGGGCGGAGATGCGTATGACCTAGTTTGCCAGCGTGTGCTTAGCTATGGAGCATGTGCAGCAGTGACGTGCGGTGGGGTGAGGCCATACTAACATTTGTGCCAGAGTTTTGACTATCTAAAGTATATGAAAAATACAGATAATATTTTAGAAATATCTTATTTGTATTACTCTAATCATTTTTATAGTCAAAACTCTGGAGTAAAAAGTCTATGACAGGTTTGGCAGTGCCTCCACTGCCTATCTTTTCCACATATCTCTTCTAAAAACTCACCAAATCTCCGGCAGTATATACTGCTGCACCATACCCTCCAACATTTTACACATGAAAACCGGTACAAATTAGGAAAGGGGGCGTGGCCACATGTAAATGGGCGTGACCACACTCCCTTTCCTGTACTTTCAATGTTAAATTGGAGAGTCAAAAATCATTAAAAATACCTTTTTGGCAGGTACAGACCATAAAAAAAAGGTACTGTACCTGCCACAAAGGTAAAGTTGGAGGGTATGCTGCACCAGTGTATAATGCCCACATGTACCCTTTGGCCCATATATTGTGTGTAAATCTGGCTCTGGTACTAGCCAGTGCCTCCTGAGCCATTTACCTCACCGCACATCCTTGATGTACAGTGCATAAAAACACAATTTTATCTACAAAACAGACTTACTGTACATGCAACTCCGAACTAGCCTCAGCATTTTTATAACATATCACCAGTTCCAAGGGGGTAAAGAAAGGTTAATCTGCAATTCTAAGCATGTTACATGTAATGCTTGCTTTCCAGTGCATGGCCACATTTAGTATGATATTTATTTTCGCTCTATTCTGGGTACATGACTGAAGAATAAAAAAAATAAAAAAATATATATATATATTATGTAAAGCCAATTCTTTGTTGTGTTTTGCATAAGATGGACATGATGAAGGATCAGATACTAGGTTGCAAGTCACTTTCCAAGAAATGAGAGGCGTCGTGTGTGTGAGCAATGACAGTGCTGATTCTATACCATTTATCAACTTCTACATTGCTAATCTGAGAGGGAAACGGCAGGGAGAGACCCTGATGAAGACTTCCTATCTCTGGAGTGTATTTGTTATTGTTATTACATTTTCATTTAAAGGTCTAGCACACAGCTTGTTCAAGTCCACGTGACTACTACAGAAACTATCCAGGCATGGTATAGCTGCTGGAGCATGGGGACAGACTCACCTCTTGAGCTCAGTAACGAGTAGGATGGTACAAGGGATACCCAGCGTCATTAAGGAGATGTTATTGATGGCAGGTTTAATGAATGCCAAGACTGTGGTAATTCCAGACACCACTCCAACCACTGCTTTAAATCTCCATCTACAATAAAATAGAGACAACCATTCAAATTCTACCAATATGTTACATTTCTATTGCGTTTATACAGAAAACTATAATACATATTTAATTAAATGGCTTGCAGGAATGGGAGACGTTTTGCTGTTGGAAAATTCATGTCAAAATAACACATTTATATTGAAAACATTATTTTGGGCCAGAGCGGATCATTGTTGGTTTGGGTGTGTGTGTGTTTTAGCAAGGCAGGGTGCTCGATTTAGGTCTTGATCATTGTATAACTCAGTGGGTATGTAACCTGCATAAGAACAGGCAGACTGGCAATGGTTGTATAATATGACGTGATGCCACAGAAGTGTAGGGCAGAGTCTTACAATAACCTCCCCTTAAAAAAGGGGGCATGGGTTTGTAAAAAGGAAGTGTGCCCTAATATATGTATCATGTTATCCGCCTCAAAGCTATAACAACAGTGGTACAATATAAGACTTGCAGCCACACTGTAGAGACCTCACTGTAAC
Source organism: Pseudophryne corroboree (assembly GCF_028390025.1). Lineage (NCBI taxonomy): Eukaryota > Metazoa > Chordata > Amphibia > Anura > Myobatrachidae > Pseudophryne > Pseudophryne corroboree. Next base: position 564,351,514 of record NC_086444.1, read on the forward strand.
AGTATGCCCTCCTCCACCTTCTTATACTGTGTCCCTATCCATCTGGTCATGCCTGCACCCTGCACCCTGCACCCCTCGTTACACTGCTGGATACCAGTAACAAGAGGTTGCAATAAGGTTTAGTGCTGTACCCCATTAGGTTTCATTTGTTGTTAGGGGTACTGTTTGGTTGGGAACAGGATAAGGGTACATTTTCTTGGACTTATGTACAGGTATGGTGTATGGTGATTCTCCAGAAGTGAACATAAAGTCCCGTGCATCACACGCTTTTCCTTTTTTTTTCCTTTAAACTGATCTGTTAAAAAATTGTTGTTATATGAAAATTGAATTGCTTAGTAGCAATGCCTTACCCTATAATTTAAGACCCACTAAAATCTTGTAATTTTGGAGAAGTATGTCGTTTGAATTTGTGGAGCTGTCCCGTGCATCACGGAGAATCGCCCATATAACAAAACCATAAATTTAGCTTTGCTTGTTAGTTGTTAGACAAAATGGTGGAAGCTACAAAGGAATGCTGCCAAGTGTAAAATAATCCACTTGGGACCTTAGTCAGTGTACAGATTAAGGGTGCAGCAAAAGCTACAGGTGAAAACAGGGCAAATAAGCAAGTAAAACAAAACAACTGCAAAGATATTAGCAGCAGCAGGAGGGAAGTCCAGTCTGTAGAGTTTGCAAAACATCACTTAGAAAACTGATGCTGCAGAGATCTTACATGGGTGAAACGGGCAAATAAAAGTATTTGGGTTGGTTTCTTTCTCACTCACGGCTTGCAGACCTAGAGAGGCAGTTATGGCCATTTACACCAGTAGAGCTGCCCAGAGCTGGATTAAGGCCTCGGGGGGGCTGGGGTACTTAAGACAGGGGGGCCCTAAGATTTAAAATTAAAATCATATATATATATATTATATACACACACACCTTTATATATACACATATATATATATGTATATATATACACACACAATATATATATATATATATATATATATATATATATATTTATATATACACATATATATATATATATATATATATACATATACACACACACACACACACACACACACACACACATATATATATATATTAAAACCCATAACATACTGTAAATCAGCCTTACGTTCTGAGAGCTGGCTGAGAATGGATGCTGGGCTGGCTGCTGCCTCCACGCGTGGCTGTCCTCTCTCCTCCTTCCCTGCAGCCTGCGCGCCCAGCGGCAGCCAATGTCTGAGCCGCAGGCTGCTGCTCCTCATGTTATTGGACAGCTGAGCCGTCGCTCAGCTGTCCCATCACACAGGCAGTGAAGTCAGTGGAGCCGCCGCCGGGAGCCGGGAGCCAGAGCCGCCAGGGACAGCAATCGCTGAGCTGCCCTGCCGCTGCGTGTGGCGCCGGCTCCCGGGAGCGCAGCGCAATACCGCAGATCGGATCTCTGTTCCGATCTGCAGCGGCGACGGGGGGCCCTTTGAAAAAAGGGGGCCCGGGGTACTTATCCCCGGGACCCCCCTCTTAATCCGGCTCTGGAGCTGCCCCTTTCTCCTCCTACGCTACAGAGTGCCAGCAGATGTAAGTAGGCATCCCTAACTATGGGGGTAATTCCAAGTTGATCGCAGCAGGACATTTTTTAGCAGTTGGGCAAAACCATGTGCACTGCAGGGGAGGCAATATAACATGTGCAGAGAGAGTTAGATTTGGGTGTGGTGAGTTCAATCTGCAATCTAAATTGCAGTGTAAAAATAAAGCAGCCAGTATTTACCCTGCACAGAAACAAAATAACCCACCCAAATCTAACTCTTTCTGCACATGTTACATCTGCCCCCCCTGCAGTGCACATGGATTTGCCCAACTGCTAAAAAAAATTCCTGCTGCGATCAACTTGGAATTACCCCCTATTATTATTATTATTATTATTTATGTATTTATTTATTAACAGTTTCTTATATAGCACAGCAAATTCCGTTGCGCTTTACAATTGGACACAATGATACAACAAAACTGGGTAATAAACAAACAAACAAACAAACAAACAGTCAGAGGTAGGAAGGCCCTGCTCGCAAGCTTACAATCTATAGGCAAATAGGCATTGATACACAAGGAAAGGCATTATCTATTGCATTGCTAACTACTTTTACTCCTGCATTAGTCTTCCTACATAGGCACGTCTCAACTGTTGCACCACATACCCTGGTTAGAAATCACTAAAGGAGGAGATTTACTAAGCAGTGATAAAAGCGGAGAAGTGAGCCAGTGGAGAAGTCACCTCATCAACCAATCAGCAGCTCTGTATAATTTTATAGTATGCAAATTATAGATGTTACTTCAGTGCTGATTGGTTGCCATGGACTACTTCTCCACTGGCTCACTTCTCCGCACTTATCACTACTTAGTAAATGTTCCCCTAAAATAGTTAGCTATCCACACAAGAGGTCAAACCTGACGAATCTTTGTCTCTATTTTGCAATGAGCAAAAAAGAAAAGACATCATGAAATACGTGTGGATTCTAGTATGTACAACTTCAGGATAAAGAGTTGATAAAGAGAATTTTCCAGACTAAACCAAACAGAAAGGCTAATTTGCAAACTACAGCAGGGTGACCTGCAGCACAGGGATGGGACATGCTTTCTCATGCCCATTTGCACGCAGTTGTACAGTGAAGTGCCAGGATATAAAGGCCAAGATAGTGATATCTGCAGGAGGGAAAAGTTTGCACAGATTGATGGGAGGAGATGGACAGAGACAGTCCTTACTTAGGGGAGTATTCAATTAAGTGCCATTTTTTCGACTGGTCGAAAAAAGGCACTAATTGAATACCCTCCTTAGTATGCATTAGGCACTTGAGTGCACATTCTTATGCATCCACATGTAGCAGAAATAGTACTTTGAGAATTACCTGGAGAAATATTTTCTCTCAGATAATTTTCTTGAACATCACAGTCTTTTCCTGTACCTTTAAAGGAGCTCATTTTGCATCTACATTTGCAAGAGGGAAAACCCATTTCTAGGTGCACATCTACCAATGTGACAAAAACCTTAAACTAAACAAAAATATGGTAAGAAAGACATCCATGTCACCTCACCCCCAACAGTAATTTAAGACCTCAGTGACGCTTAACTTAGCAATATTTTAGGAGATAAAATAAATGTTGAATCAATAAAAGGGGATTGTGCAAAGGGTGAAACATCAATGTGACCTGCCACTTCAGGACTTCTTCAGTTGGATTCGCAAACCCACTAAAGCTGGGCATACACTGTCAAATTATCAGCCCGATAAGCCCATAATCATCTGTTCGGGCAAATAATTGAACAGTGTATTGTCGCAACTGAAACATTGTACCATGGGATTGCAGGTTGAGGCTCCAGCCCTGGCCTGCAATCCCATAGTCCAGTGTACCACAGCCTACTTAAGAAAATAGAATTCAATGGCAAGTGACCAAAATCCTATTTTCTCTTGCAGCAAGGCTGGTGGGACACTGGATCATGGGACTACAGTCTAGGGCTCATAGGCAAATGCAGGGGGGGGTTCCGGTTGCCCAGAAACCCCACTCCTCTTGGCAAGTGGCAAATTATGACAACAATACCAATGGTATATAATACGATTACTAAAGTCACTGCCGCATCATGCCCAGTGGCAGCAGTTTTTTCTATTAAGTTTGCTGTGTGTGTGGTTCTGAGCCCTCATTCAGTGCACTGGACCAAAGAGTAGCTACCAGTAAGAAGAGACAGGTGCCTTACCGTGAGGTGGGAGAATGTGTGCTTAGAAAGTGCATTACTGGTTCTAAAATGTTTGTACATTTATTTTCCTGACCACTTATCTTTTTTATATTATTCAAATATATTTGATTCAGCCTATACTATAGATCATCTATACTGTATTCCATGTTCCACAGAGTGGGATATTTGCAGATTGCATTTGGAAACCCCCCTCTAGAAATCCTGTGTTTGCCACTGTGGCTGGAGCCCCAACCTGCAATCACATGGTCCAGTGCTCCTCAGCCAGCTTCAGAGAATAGAATTCAACTGTAAGTAACCAAAAAAACCTACTATCATTCTGTCAGAGATTCTGAAATTGTCCAGTATATCAGATAATCGTCCGTACGCAACTGGCACTGAATGCATGATATTCCCCTTATCATTCACAGGGAAGAAACGGGCAGGGTCGGTGACGGGAAGGGGGGGGGGGGGTCAAAGGGGACACTTGTACCGGGCCCCAAGGACCAGAGGAGCCCCATGGATACACCACTTACTGCCCGGCAGGTATATGAGCTGTCTTGTTCAAATAGGGCAGCAAGTTGTAGGTGTTGTGGGGGCAGATTCAGAGTGACAGGAGCCTCTCACATACAGTGACTGTGCGTGCCTGCTATTCCAGGTCCAGCTTTGTTGCAGGCAGTTGCAGGACATGGCAGCAGCTCCACTGGCCAGGATTCCTGTGGCCTGCGCCGGCCTTTTCTGGTGGGGTGTGAGGGCCGCATGATACCTGCTGTGCGGTTTTCGGGTCTGGAGACTGTGAACTGCAGTGCAGGTGAGTCTCTCCCTGGAGTAAGAGTGGATTGGTGAGGGGATACAGGGCTTTGGGATGGGGTAGGGTAGCTGGAAATGCAGCATGGAGTCACTGGGGAGAGACAAACTGGGGTGTGTGGGAGGAAGGATAAAGGGATACAGTGTACATGTAAGAGGGTGGCGGTGCTGTGTAGTGCGTGCTGCCATGCAGGTGTAGACTCACTACTTACCAGCGCCGACTCTCTCACCTTCAGGTCACGGAACCTTCAACGAACCTGGAACCTTCAGTCGGACCCGGACACGATGACCTAGGGTGAAGGAGATTGCTGAGTGCCGTTCCTCCTAACTGTGGACCGAAATGCCCTCCGAAACAGAGGAAAATAGAGCTTTCGGTGAAGGTCATCCTGGGCGCACGGCCTCAGAGGCCGAAGTTCACCTATCGGTACTCTCGAACCAGGTGTAAATTCAACCTTGCACCTGCGTGCAAGGTTCACCGTTCGCCCTGAAGGAAGGGAGACAGATAGGGACAAACACACATCGAAAGGGACACACAGACAGAGGTGTTACTCACCGTTGCCAATCTTGTACTGAGAACTTCTTCTTCACTTACAGGTCCCTGTAAGGAGGCAAACAAACAAACAGCCGTGCAGGGCCTAACTCTATCCTGATGTAACACCACTACACTAACTACAACGGCAGAGCCCTCAAACTAGCTCTGTGTGTGTGGTGCGACAAAACTAAACAAACTATAGACATCATTGGCCCTGCACGGAAACATACATCACAAATATCACAGTACAAGGTTAAACGGTGCTGTCCCTTTAAATCCCTACCTGCTCTCTGGGGGGTGGGCGCCGTACAGCCTACTCACCCAGGGGCAAACACAGGATTTATTTAGGGGGATTTCCATGGGTGTGTATCTGTGAATGTGTACATATATAATATGGGATCCGGTCTGAAGATCGACAGTGTCTAGGTCGACAATGTTTAGGTCGACCACTATAGGTCGACAGTCACTAGGTCGACATGGATGGAAGGTCGACAGGGTTTCTAGGTCCACGTGGACTACAATTGGAACGGTAAAGTGTGCCGAGCGAAGCGGTAGCGGAGCGAAGGCACCATGCCCGAAGCATGGCGAGCGAAGCGGTGACGCGGTGCACTAATTTGGGATCCCGGTCCGTAATGTGTAAAAGGGGCTCTAGCTGGTGTAGTGGCGCTACTGTGCAGTGTCATTTGAATAATGGAGACTACTGTGCACCGTAGTATGAATTGGTATTGTTTTGTGGCCACACCCTTTCCCCATAAAGCCATGCCCCTAATTTTTTGTGCGCGCCTAAGGTGCGCACAGTCCAGATTTGACATAAGGTGTGTGGTGGGGGGGGGGCGGGCGCCAATGCCGTTTCTTCTTCACAGCGCTAAAATGCCTAGTTATGGCACTGGTTATCACTATACACTTTGTACTCATATAAATTATTTTATTATGAAATGTGACCAATTTATGTAAAGTTCCATTGGCGTATAGGAATTAGGAGTAACATCCGGTTTTAAGAAGGATAAGCAACTGTAATGAAAATAAATGGCAAAATTAAGAGTAATGAACCGTTGTAGAAATATGCAGTAATAAGAACTGCATTTACAGTACAGAAAACCAGAAAAAAATATATAGGGCAGAAAATGGAAGAAGTGGTTCCCTTCCCTGCAAATTAATATAGATTTCTCACTTATTCTGGTAAAAGGTCCAAGGTCAGTTATGTACAGATTTTTTTTTTATGTCCGTGTAGAACTAAAAAATAAATTAAAAATACAAAAATGCCTTTCATATGTTATATTTTTTGTCACAAGCTCGCCACATTGAAATTGCATCTGATCCACACCCCGTATTAGACACAACAGATCCGATTCAGAGTTGCACGGCCAGATACGCAGCTGCATTGTACGCCTGGAAATAAATGTGGTTCTTCAGTTGTATTCAGAGTGCCCCATCCATCTGCTTGTGAAAGTAGCCGACATCACTATCAGGGAGAATTGGCACCAGCCCTTTATCTGGTGCTAGAGATCGCCTGAAATGAGTCAGATCTCTGCAAACGCACAACTCTGAATAATCTGCAATTCCACCTATAACACAGAACACTTATGATATGTGGGAATGCCCAATTTACCCCCCATTCAGCTGCAAGTGGAGATCGGGCGGAGATGCGTATGACCTAGTTTGCCAGCGTGTGCTTAGCTATGGAGCATGTGCAGCAGTGACGTGCGGTGGGGTGAGGCCATACTAACATTTGTGCCAGAGTTTTGACTATCTAAAGTATATGAAAAATACAGATAATATTTTAGAAATATCTTATTTGTATTACTCTAATCATTTTTATAGTCAAAACTCTGGAGTAAAAAGTCTATGACAGGTTTGGCAGTGCCTCCACTGCCTATCTTTTCCACATATCTCTTCTAAAAACTCACCAAATCTCCGGCAGTATATACTGCTGCACCATACCCTCCAACATTTTACACATGAAAACCGGTACAAATTAGGAAAGGGGGCGTGGCCACATGTAAATGGGCGTGACCACACTCCCTTTCCTGTACTTTCAATGTTAAATTGGAGAGTCAAAAATCATTAAAAATACCTTTTTGGCAGGTACAGACCATAAAAAAAAGGTACTGTACCTGCCACAAAGGTAAAGTTGGAGGGTATGCTGCACCAGTGTATAATGCCCACATGTACCCTTTGGCCCATATATTGTGTGTAAATCTGGCTCTGGTACTAGCCAGTGCCTCCTGAGCCATTTACCTCACCGCACATCCTTGATGTACAGTGCATAAAAACACAATTTTATCTACAAAACAGACTTACTGTACATGCAACTCCGAACTAGCCTCAGCATTTTTATAACATATCACCAGTTCCAAGGGGGTAAAGAAAGGTTAATCTGCAATTCTAAGCATGTTACATGTAATGCTTGCTTTCCAGTGCATGTCCACATTTAGTATGATATTTATTTTCGCTCTATTCTGGGTACATGACTGAAGAATAAAAAAAATAAAAAAATATATATATATATTATGTAAAGCCAATTCTTTGTTGTGTTTTGCATAAGATGGACATGACGAAGGATCAGATACTAGGTTGCAAGTCACTTTCCAAGAAATGAGAGGCGTCGTGTGTGTGAGCAATGACAGTGCTGATTCTATACCATTTATCAACTTCTACATTGCTAATCTGAGAGGGAAACGGCAGGGAGAGACCCTGATGAAGACTTCCTATCTCTGGAGTGTATTTGTTATTGTTATTACATTTTCATTTAAAGGTCTAGCACACAGCTTGTTCAAGTCCACGTGACTACTACAGAAACTATCCAGGCATGGTATAGCTGCTGGAGCATGGGGACAGACTCACCTCTTGAGCTCAGTAACGAGTAGGATGGTACAAGGGATACCCAGCGTCATTAAGGAGATGTTATTGATGGCAGGTTTAATGAATGCCAAGACTGTGGTAATTCCAGACACCACTCCAACCACTGCTTTAAATCTCCATCTACAATAAAATAGAGACAACCATTCAAATTCTACCAATATGTTACATTTCTATTGCGTTTATACAGAAAACTATAATACATATTTAATTAAATGGCTTGCAGGAATGGGAGACGTTTTGCTGTTGGAAAATTCATGTCAAAATAACACATTTATATTGAAAACATTATTTTGGGCCAGAGCGGATCATTGTTGGTTTGGGTGTGTGTGTGTTTTAGCAAGGCAGGGTGCTCGATTTAGGTCTTGATCATTGTATAACTCAGTGGGTATGTAACCTGCATAAGAACAGGCAGACTGGCAATGGTTGTATAATATGACGTGATGCCACAGAAGTGTAGGGCAGAGTCTTACAATAACCTCCCCTTAAAAAAGGGGGCATGGGTTTGTAAAAAGGAAGTGTGCCCTAATATATGTATCATGTTATCCGCCTCAAAGCTATAACAACAGTGGTACAATATAAGACTTGCAGCCACACTGTAGAGACCTCACTGTAACAGTATGCCCTCCTCCACCTTCTTATACTGTGTCCCTATCCATCTGGTCATGCCTGCACCCTGCACCCTGCACCCCTCGTTACACTGCTGGATACCAGTAACAAGAGGTTGCAATAAGGTTTAGTGCTGTACCCCATTAGGTTTCATTTGTTGTTAGGGGTACTGTTTGGTTGGGAACAGGATAAGGGTACATTTTCTTGGACTTATGTACAGGTATGGTGTATGGTGATTCTCCAGAAGTGAACATAAAGTCCCGTGCATCACACGCTTTTCCTTTTTTTTTCCTTTAAACTGATCTGTTAAAAAATTGTTGTTATATGAAAATTGAATTGCTTAGTAGCAATGCCTTACCCTATAATTTAAGACCCACTAAAATCTTGTAATTTTGGAGAAGTATGTCGTTTGAATTTGTGGAGCTGTCCCGTGCATCACGGAGAATCGCCCATATAACAAAACCATAAATTTAGCTTTGCTTGTTAGTTGTTAGACAAAATGGTGGAAGCTACAAAGGAATGCTGCCAAGTGTAAAATAATCCACTTGGGACCTTAGTCAGTGTACAGATTAAGGGTGCAGCAAAAGCTACAGGTGAAAACAGGGCAAATAAGCAAGTAAAACAAAACAACTGCAAAGATATTAGCAGCAGCAGGAGGGAAGTCCAGTCTGTAGAGTTTGCAAAACATCACTTAGAAAACTGATGCTGCAGAGATCTTACATGGGTGAAACGGGCAAATAAAAGTATTTGGGTTGGTTTCTTTCTCACTCACGGCTTGCAGACCTAGAGAGGCAGTTATGGCCATTTACACCAGTAGAGCTGCCCAGAGCTGGATTAAGGCCTCGGGGGGGCTGGGGTACTTAAGACAGGGGGGCCCTAAGATTTAAAATTAAAATCATATATATATATATTATATACACACACACCTTTATATATACACATATATATATATGTATATATATACACACACAATATATATATATTTATATATACACATATATATATATATATATACATATACACACACACACACACACACACACACACACACACATATATATATATTAAAACCCATAACATACTGTAAATCAGCCTTACGTTCTGAGAGCTGGCTGAGAATGGATGCTGGGCTGGCTGCTGCCTCCACGCGTGGCTGTCCTCTTTCCTCCTTCCCTGCAGCCTGCGCGCCCAGCGGCAGCCAATGTCTGAGCCGCAGGCTGCTGCTCCTCATGTTATTGGACAGCTGAGCCGTCGCTCAGCTGTCCCATCACACAGGCAGTGAAGTCAGTGGAGCCGCCGCCGGGAGCCGGGAGCCAGAGCCGCCAGGGACAGCAATCGCTGAGCTGCCCTGCCGCTGCGTGTGGCGCCGGCTCCCGGGAGCGCAGCGCAATACCGCAGATCGGATCTCTGTTCCGATCTGCAGCGGCGACGGGGGGCCCTTTGAAAAAAGGGGGCCCGGGGTACTTATCCCCGGGACCCCCCTCTTAATCCGGCTCTGGAGCTGCCCCTTTCTCCTCCTACGCTACAGAGTGCCAGCAGATGTAAGTAGGCATCCCTAACTATGGGGGTAATTCCAAGTTGATCGCAGCAGGACATTTTTTAGCAGTTGGGCAAAACCATGTGCACTGCAGGGGAGGCAATATAACATGTGCAGAGAGAGTTAGATTTGGGTGTGGTGAGTTCAATCTGCAATCTAAATTGCAGTGTAAAAATAAAGCAGCCAGTATTTACCCTGCACAGAAACAAAATAACCCACCCAAATCTAACTCTTTCTGCACATGTTACATCTGCCCCCCCTGCAGTGCACATGGATTTGCCCAACTGCTAAAAAAAATTCCTGCTGCGATCAACTTGGAATTACCCCCTATTATTATTATTATTATTTATGTATTTATTTATTAACAGTTTCTTATATAGCACAGCAAATTCCGTTGCGCTTTACAATTGGACACAATGATACAACAAAACTGGGTAATAAACAAACAAACAAACAAACAAACAGTCAGAGGTAGGAAGGCCCTGCTCGCAAGCTTACAATCTATAGGCAAATAGGCATTGATACACAAGGAAAGGCATTATCTATTGCATTGCTAACTACTTTTACTCCTGCATTAGTCTTCCTACATAGGCACGTCTCAACTGTTGCACCACATACCCTGGTTAGAAATCACTAAAGGAGGAGATTTACTAAGCAGTGATAAAAGCGGAGAAGTGAGCCAGTGGAGAAGTCACCTCATCAACCAATCAGCAGCTCTGTATAATTTTATAGTATGCAAATTATAGATGTTACTTCAGTGCTGATTGGTTGCCATGGACTACTTCTCCACTGGCTCACTTCTCCGCACTTATCACTACTTAGTAAATGTTCCCCTAAAATAGTTAGCTATCCACACAAGAGGTCAAACCTGACGAATCTTTGTCTCTATTTTGCAATGAGCAAAAAAGAAAAGACATCATGAAATACGTGTGGATTCTAGTATGTACAACTTCAGGATAAAGAGTTGATAAAGAGAATTTTCCAGACTAAACCAAACAGAAAGGCTAATTTGCAAACTACAGCAGGGTGACCTGCAGCACAGGGATGGGACATGCTTTCTCATGCCCATTTGCACGCAGTTGTACAGTGAAGTGCCAGGATATAAAGGCCAAGATAGTGATATCTGCAGGAGGGAAAAGTTTGCACAGATTGATGGGAGGAGATGGACAGAGACAGTCCTTACTTAGGGGAGTATTCAATTAAGTGCCATTTTTTCGACTGGTCGAAAAAAGGCACTAATTGAATACCCTCCTTAGTATGCATTAGGCACTTGAGTGCACATTCTTATGCATCCACATGTAGCAGAAATAGTACTTTGAGAATTACCTGGAGAAATATTTTCTCTCAGATAATTTTCTTGAACATCACAGTCTTTTCCTGTACCTTTAAAGGAGCTCATTTTGCATCTACATTTGCAAGAGGGAAAACCCATTTCTAGGTGCACATCTACCAATGTGACAAAAACCTTAAACTAAACAAAAATATGGTAAGAAAGACATCCATGTCACCTCACCCCCAACAGTAATTTAAGACCTCAGTGACGCTTAACTTAGCAATATTTTAGGAGATAAAATAAATGTTGAATCAATAAAAGGGGATTGTGCAAAGGGTGAAACATCAATGTGACCTGCCACTTCAGGACTTCTTCAGTTGGATTCGCAAACCCACTAAAGCTGGGCATACACTGTCAAATTATCAGCCCGATAAGCCCATAATCATCTGTTCGGGCAAATAATTGAACAGTGTATTGTCGCAACTGAAACATTGTACCATGGGATTGCAGGTTGAGGCTCCAGCCCTGGCCTGCAATCCCATAGTCCAGTGTACCACAGCCTACTTAAGAAAATAGAATTCAATGGCAAGTGACCAAAATCCTATTTTCTCTTGCAGCAAGGCTGGTGGGACACTGGATCATGGGACTACAGTCTAGGGCTCATAGGCAAATGCAGGGGGGGGTTCCGGTTGCCCAGAAACCCCACTCCTCTTGGCAAGTGGCAAATTATGACAACAATACCAATGGTATATAATACGATTACTAAAGTCACTGCCGCATCATGCCCAGTGGCAGCAGTTTTTTCTATTAAGTTTGCTGTGTGTGTGGTTCTGAGCCCTCATTCAGTGCACTGGACCAAAGAGTAGCTACCAGTAAGAAGAGACAGGTGCCTTACCGTGAGGTGGGAGAATGTGTGCTTAGAAAGTGCATTACTGGTTCTAAAATGTTTGTACATTTATTTTCCTGACCACTTATCTTTTTTATATTATTCAAATATATTTGATTCAGCCTATACTATAGATCATCTATACTGTATTCCATGTTCCACAGAGTGGGATATTTGCAGATTGCATTTGGAAACCCCCCTCTAGAAATCCTGTGTTTGCCACTGTGGCTGGAGCCCCAACCTGCAATCACATGGTCCAGTGCTCCTCAGCCAGCTTCAGAGAATAGAATTCAACTGTAAGTAACCAAAAAAACCTACTATCATTCTGTCAGAGATTCTGAAATTGTCCAGTATATCAGATAATCGTCCGTACGCAACTGGCACTGAATGCATGATATTCCCCTTATCATTCACAGGGAAGAAACGGGCAGGGTCGGTGACGGGAAGGGGGGGGGGTCAAAGGGGACACTTGTACCGGGCCCCAAGGACCAGAGGAGCCCCATGGATACACCACTTACTGCCCGGCAGGTATATGAGCTGTCTTGTTCAAATAGGGCAGCAAGTTGTAGGTGTTGTGGGGGCAGATTCAGAGTGACAGGAGCCTCTCACATACAGTGACTGTGCGTGCCTGCTATTCCAGGTCCAGCTTTGTTGCAGGCAGTTGCAGGACATGGCAGCAGCTCCACTGGCCAGGATTCCTGTGGCCTGCGCCGGCCTTTTCTGGTGGGGTGTGAGGGCCGCATGATACCTGCTGTGCGGTTTTCGGGTCTGGAGACTGTGAACTGCAGTGCAGGTGAGTCTCTCCCTGGAGTAAGAGTGGATTGGTGAGGGGATACAGGGCTTTGGGATGGGGTAGGGTAGCTGGAAATGCAGCATGGAGTCACTGGGGAGAGACAAACTGGGGTGTGTGGGAGGAAGGATAAAGGGATACAGTGTACATGTAAGAGGGTGGCGGTGCTGTGTAGTGCGTGCTGCCATGCAGGTGTAGACTCACTACTTACCAGCGCCGACTCTCTCACCTTCAGGTCACGGAACCTTCAACGAACCTGGAACCTTCAGTCGGACCCGGACACGATGACCTAGGGTGAAGGAGATTGCTGAGTGCCGTTCCTCCTAACTGTGGACCGAAATGCCCTCCGAAACAGAGGAAAATAGAGCTTTCGGTGAAGGTCATCCTGGGCGCACGGCCTCAGAGGCCGAAGTTCACCTATCGGTACTCTCGAACCAGGTGTAAATTCAACCTTGCACCTGCGTGCAAGGTTCACCGTTCGCCCTGAAGGAAGGGAGACAGATAGGGACAAACACACATCGAAAGGGACACACAGACAGAGGTGTTACTCACCGTTGCCAATCTTGTACTGAGAACTTCTTCTTCACTTACAGGTCCCTGTAAGGAGGCAAACAAACAAACAGCCGTGCAGGGCCTAACTCTATCCTGATGTAACACCACTACACTAACTACAACGGCAGAGCCCTCAAACTAGCTCTGTGTGTGTGGTGCGACAAAACTAAACAAACTATAGACATCATTGGCCCTGCACGGAAACATACATCACAAATATCACAGTACAAGGTTAAACGGTGCTGTCCCTTTAAATCCCTACCTGCTCTCTGGGGGGTGGGCGCCGTACAGCCTACTCACCCAGGGGCAAACACAGGATTTATTTAGGGGGATTTCCATGGGTGTGTATCTGTGAATGTGTACATATATAATATGGGATCCGGTCTGAAGATCGACAGTGTCTAGGTCGACAATGTTTAGGTCGACCACTATAGGTCGACAGTCACTAGGTCGACATGGATGGAAGGTCGACAGGGTTTCTAGGTCCACGTGGACTACAATTGGAACGGTAAAGTGTGCCGAGCGAAGCGGTAGCGGAGCGAAGGCACCATGCCCGAAGCATGGCGAGCGAAGCGAGCCATGCGAGGGGACGCGGTGCACTAATTTGGGATCCCGGTCACTCTACGAAGAAAACGACACAAAAAAAAATCCTCATGTCGACCTTTAGACCTGTCGACCTAGCACATGTCGAACTAGAAACCCTGTCGACCTTCCATCCATGTCGACCTAGTGACTGTCGACCTATAGGGGTCGACCTAAACATTGTCGACCTAGACACTGTCGATTTGATGAACCACACCCATATAATATATACTGTATACATACACACACACACACACACACACATAGATATATATACAGTATATTTATCTATATATACTATATATATATACACACACATCTATATATGCTTCCGTGCAGGGGCCAATTCACTAACTAAACCCCCATCATTTATTTATTGATGATGTGAGGATAAGTGAGCGTGCTATGGTGAGTGCTGAACTTTCTGCTTGTATATATATATATATATATATATATATAGAAGTGACGGATAAGATCTGAGCGACCAATGGTGGCAGCAAATTAAAAGGACTGCTATTTTACTTAAAAGAAGGGGGTTTATTCAGGAACAGAAAGAGGTTTTATATATAAAAAATGTTTATAAAAACACACAACTGGCCAAACGGGGTTGCAACATCCAAGGTGCTAAATATTAGCACGATGGAACCCTAGGTACATAAAAATGAAAAAGCATAAAAATTACACTAGCAAGAAAACAATTTAAAATTTACACTGAGCACATAAAAAGTTTGAAAACAAATTGGAAAGCATGGGGTTACTAAAAAATACAATTCAAATGTTAAAAGCTAAAAACATGGAATTGATGAGGGATAAATAAAAGTTGGAATGCAATTAAAATAATGGAGATGGATATAAGTAGCTTAACTGAGGATTCAGTAGTATCAGGATTCACCCAACGCGTTTCGTCTGGTCTGACTTCATCAAGGGGTATCATGTAAGTGGGACAGATCATCTATATATACCATTATGGGTCAGGAAGTGATTAATTACCTCACTTCCTGTAATTAACCTCACCAGGGGTTCAGGATCTAGTAATGCATATTCAATGTACTAATTGCATAGATGGACACTGGGACATGTAAAACGCCATGTTTGCGTTATAAAACTAATGTTGCAAAGTGGTTTAAAACTTAAAAGAAGTCTCTGGGTGCGGACTTCCGGTCTGGGACGTTGCTGACGTCATTTCCGCCCCACTTCCTGTGTCTGGGAGCCTTTACTGCGCATGCGCCAGGCGGGTGTATTACAGGGTGCGGCGGCCATCTTTAAGAAGTCCGTTATTTGGAGACAGTCTTAGATGCTGAAAGCAGGTGCCGATGGCCATCTTAGTGGTGATTTAGTCCATTCATAGGCGCTGATTCTTCAGGATTGCTTGTCTCCAGGCAGGGATTCATTACACAAGGAAAGGAAAACGGAATCAGAAGTTTCTTTTTTAGCAGCACAGATCTATTTGCTCTAAAGTTTATATATGTTTCTTAAGGGACATGACATCTGGACATATTCATATGGATACTTAAGCACATAAAATAAGCAATGTTCTGCACATATGATACAGATAAAAACATTAATATTCTAGTGTATACATACAGGAGATTTAGATGAGAATAACCTTCAGGCACAATGGTTCAAAGGAGACTAGAGTTCTAAAATAGCATATACCAGTGTCGTATGGATATTAAGCTAGTAAAATATTAACAAAATTAAAAATATTAAAAGTATTATAAAGGAGTCACTTACGTGACATAATTCAAGTGATTAATACTTTGTATAGTAGTGACGCCGTCATATGCAGAATTGCAGTTTGGAAAGAATAAATCCCTGCCAGACCTGTGTTTCTTACAGCACCCGGTATTCCTGGGCAGTCTCCTAGTCCTGTACTAACTGTGCCAACACTGCTCGGCTTCCAAGATCGGGCGTATTTGGGCATATCCAGTGTGGTATGGCTGTAATTAAGATCTGGGCTGCACTGGAAGAAGTGTCCAGAGATTGGGAATACACTGTTAGGTGCCCCAAAACTCATAGACGTAGTAGGAAGGAAGAGAGAATGCCGACGGTTTCATATAAGTGAAATAATACGCTTACGTTCACAAAAATGGTGCAATCTCGTCATTCTCATTAAGTCCATCTGGGTGGAGTGATTTCACTTCGTAAATCCAGTACATTTCACGCCTTGATAGGAGGTTGGAGAGGTCCCCCCCTCTTTCTCCGAGTGTAACTAGTTCAATGCCTTTAAATGTGAGTTCTTCTGGATTTGAATCATGATGTTGCAGGAAATGTTGTGAGACCGCGTGTGTTTGAACCTTGTTTCTAATGTTCCTGTATGCGGAGTTTCAAAGGCCTTTTAGTCTTTCCAACGTATTTCATTTTACATGGACACTCCAGGAGATAAATGACTGAGCATGTATTACAGTTGATAAAGTGCTTGAGCTTGTACTCATTTTCTTCCCCTGTGTTTTTGAACGTCTTTCTGTTGGGATGTACATACCTGCAGATGTTACAATGGCCGCATTTATAGCAACCCACACATTTGGGCAGAGATGTTTTTGATGTTATCTGGTTTCTGAGCATTCTGGGTGCAAGGAGGTCTTTCAGATTCTGGAATTTTCTGAATACCACCTGTGGTTCCTGCGGTAAGTAGTCCTTCAGAATAGGGTCCATCAGTAAGATGTTCCAGTGTGATTTAAGTGCTTTCTTGATGTGTCCTTCATGTCTATTGTAGGTTGTGATGAATCTGGTGATGTCCTCTTTCTTCTACTTTGGTTTGTATTCCAGTAGTTGTTTCCTTTCTAGTGTCTTAGTTTTATTGTTGGCCTCCTCCAGAATGTACTCGGGGTATCCTTTTTCTTTGAACCTCTCCGTGTAAATGGAGAGTTGGGTATCGCAATCTTCCACAGTCTTACAATTACGTGTAATCCTGTTAAACTGCGAGAAGGGGATGTTGTTCTTCCACCGTTTCAGGTGGTTGCTTCTGTAGTGGACGTAGCTATTCATGTCCACCTCTTTGATGTAATTTTTTGTTATAATCTCTTTCCCCCGATGGGTGAGTACCAGATCCAGAAACTCTATCTGTTCCGTGTTGTCCTTGGATGTAAACTTCAGATTCATGGTATTCATCGATATGTAGTTAAAAAAAGACTTAAAAGAGGATTCATCCCCGTCGCATATAATTAAAATATCATCTATGTATCTTTTATAAAATATGATATTTAATTTAAAAGGGTGGTCCATGTATATGTGTTCGTTCTCCCAGAAGCCCATAAAAAGATTGGCGAAACTTGGTGCAAAAATAGTACCCATCGCTGTCCCACATGGCTGGAGGTAAAATTGGTCTAAAAATTTTAAATAATTATGTTTCAATATAAAATCCATTAGTTCACAGATAAAATTCTGGTGCTCCTCCGTGATGAGTTGGTCCTTATCCAAGAAAAACTTGCATGCCTGGATCCCCTTTTCATGCTGGATGCACGTGTAGAGGGACTGTACATCTATCGTGACCCATCTATAGGTGTCTTTCCATTCTTGAAGTTCCATAAGGTTAAGAACCGAGGTGGTATCTTTGAGATAGGCGGGTAGATCCACAACATACTTTCTTAGAAAAATGTCCACATACTCAGACAGGTGGGATGTCAGGGAATCAATCCCTGCCACGATGGGCCTCCCTGGTGGATTGATCAGTGACTTGTGCACTTTAGGGAGGAAGTAAAAAATGGGGGTGACGGGGTTGGTATTCAAGAGGTACTGATATTCCTCCTTAGTTAGTGTTCCATTATGGAGGCCTTTTAGGAGGATCCCTCTCAGTTCCTCCACGAAGCGTTCCTTTGGATCCGTCGGTAGTAGTGCGTATGAGGACCTATCTCCCAGCAATCTTTCGGCCTCCGCCACATACGGCGTACGGTCCATAACTACCAGCCCCCCCCCCCTTTGTCAGCGGGTTTTATAATAATTCCCTTGTTGTCCTGCAATAGCTTTATTGCTTGCCTTTCTCCATTTGTGAGGTTCTTCTCCTTAATGGGTTTGATCTCGGCATCACATAGGTCTTTCTTCACCAAGTCATAGAAAATCCCTATATTATTTCCCTTGGACTCCAGTGGGTAGAACTTAGACGTCGGTCTCAAGCCTGATTTTGATTGTTCATAGTTCTGGATGATGGCATCTTCTTTCCTTAGGAAGTGACGTTTCAAGGTCAGTTTTCTGATAAATTTATTTCAATCCACAAACACGTCGAACTTATTCATCCCCTTGGTAGGTGCATACGACAAGTCTTTATTCAGGAGGGACATCTCGTGTTTGGTTAGATCGTGGCTTGATAGGTTGAAGATGCCTTTTGGTGCGGATGATTGTACTGCAGGTTTCGTCTTTTGTATTTGCTCTTTCCTCCTACCCCCACGGCGTCCTCTTCTTCTACAAACCTTCTTTTTCGAGGTGAGGGAAGCATCTCTGCGTTCTTGAGAGTGTTTCTTATCGTATCCTTGACCCGTGCGCTTGGTCCTGGGGATAAAAAAACCTCCTCTCCTATTGAGCCCAATAGGGCACCTAGGGTCCCATCGTGCTAATATTTAGCACCTTGGATGTTACAACCCCGTTTGGCCAGTTGTGTGTTTTTATAAACTTTTGTTATATATAAAACATCTTTCTGTTCCTGAATAAACTCCCTTCATTTAAGTAAAATAGCAGTCCTTTTAATTTGCTGCCACCATTGGTCGCTCAGATCTTATCCGTCACTTCCAACTTTTAATCTCTATCCTGCACTCATACTAGTGCAGAACCGACTTAAGAGGTAGCAGACGCCCTTTATGGATTAGGGAGTGGCATATAGAGACTGTATACTTGGGGGTATTTTAAGCTGACATACTGACATCCAAGGGAAATAATATAGGGATTTTCTATGACTTGGTGAAGAAAGACCTATGTGATGCCGAGATCAAACCCATTAAGGAGAAGAACCTCACAAATGGAGAAAGGTAAGCAATAAAGCTATTGCAGGACAACAAGGGAATTATTATAAAACCTGCTGACAAAGGGGGGGGGGGCTGGTAGTTATGGACCGTACGCCGTATGTGGCGGAGGCCGAAAGATTGCTGGGAGATAGGTCCTCATACGCACTACTACCGACGGATCCAAAGGAACGCTTCGTGGAGGAACTGAGAGGGATCCTCCTAAAAGGCCTCCGTAATGGAACACTAACTAAGGAGGAATATCAGTACCTCTTGAATACCAACCCCGTCATCCCCATTTTTTACTTCCTCCCTAAAGTGCACAAGTCACTGATCAATCCACCAGGGAGGCCCATCGTGGCAGGGATTGATTCCCTGACATCCCACCTGTCTGAGTATGTGGACATTTTTCTAAGAAAGTATGTTGTGGATCTACCCACCTATCTCAAAGATACCACCTCGGTTCTTAACCTTATGGAACTTCAAGAATGGAAATACACCTATAGATGGGTCACGATAGATGTACAGTCCCTCTACACGTGCATCCAGCATGAAAAGGGGATCCAGGCATGCAAGTTTTTCTTGGATAAGGACCAACTCATCACGGAGGAGCACCAGAATTTTATCTGTGAACTAATGGATTTTATATTGAAACATAATTATTTAAAATTTTTAGACCAATTTTACCTCCAGCCATGTGGGACAGCGATGGGTACTATTTTTGCACCAAGTTTCGCCAATCTTTTTATGGGCTTCTGGGAGAACGAACACATATACATGGACCACCCTTTTAAATTAAATATCATATTTTATAAAAGATACATAGATGATATTTTAATTATATGGGACGGGGATGAATCCTCTTTTAAGTCTTTTTTTAACTACATATCGGAGAATACCATGAATCTGAAGTTTACATCCAAGGACAACACGGAACAGATAGAGTTTCTGGATCTGGTACTCACCCATCGGGGGAAAGAGATTATAACAAAAAATTACATCAAAGAGGTGGACATGAATAGCTACGTCCACTACAGAAGCAACCACCTGAAACGGTGGAAGAACAACATCCCCTTCTCGCAGTTTAACAGGATTACACGTAATTGTAAGACTGTGGAAGATCGCGATACCCAACTCTCCATTTACACGGAGAGGTTCAAAGAAAAAGGATACCCCGAGTACATTCTGGAGGAGGCCAACAATAAAACTAAGACACTAGAAAGGAAACAACTACTGGAATACAAACCAAAGGAGAATAAAGAGGACATCACCAGATTCATCACAACCTACAATAGACATGAAGGACACATCAAGAAAGCACTTAAATCACACTGGAACATCTTACTGATGGACCCTATTCTGAAGGACTACTTACCGCAGGAACCACAGGTGGTATTCAGAAAATTCCAGAATCTGAAAGACCTCCTTGCACCCAGAATGCTCAGAAACCAGATAACATCAAAAACATCTCTGCCCAAATGTGTGGGTTGCTATAAATGCGGCCATTGTAACATCTGCAGGTATGTACATCCCAACAGAAAGACGTTCAAAAACACAGGGGAAGAAAATGAGTACAAGCTCAAGCACTTTATCAACTGTAATACATGCTCAGTCATTTATCTCCTGGAGTGTCCATGTAAAATGAAATACGTTGGAAAGACTAAAAGGCCTTTGAAACTCCGCATACAGGAACATTAGAAACAAGGTTCAAACACACGCGGTCTCACAACATTTCCTGCAACATCATGATTCAAATCCAGAAGAACTCACATTTAAAGGCATTGAACCAATCTCTGGACACTTCTTCCAGTGCAGCCCAGATCTTAATTACAGCCATACCACACTGGATATGCCCAAATACGCCCGATCTTGGAAGCCAAGCAGTGTTGGCCCGGTTAGTACAGGGCTAGGAGACTGCCCAGGAATACCGGGTGCTGTAAGAAACACAGGTCTGGCAGGGATTTATTCTTTCCAAACTGCAATTCTGCATATGACGGCGTCACTACTATACAAAGTATTAATCACTTGAATTATGTCACGTAAGTGACTCCTTTATAATACTTTTAATATTTTTAATTTTGTTAATATTTTACTAGCTTAATATCCATACGACACCGGTATATGCTATTTTAGAACTCTAGTCTCCTTTGAACCATTGTGCCTGAAGGTTATTCTCATCTAAATCTCCTGTATGTATACACTAGAATATTAATGTTTTTATCTGTATCATATGTGCAGAACATTGCTTATTTTATGTGCTTAAGTATCCATATGAATATGTCCAGATGTCATGTCCCTTAAGAAACATATATAAACTTTAGAGCAAATAGATCTGTGCTGCTAAAAAAGAAACTTCTGATTCCGTTTTCCTTTCCTTGTATGATGAATCCCTGCCTGGAGACAAGCAATCCTGAAGAATCAGCGCCTATGAATGGACTAAATCACCACTAAGATGGCCACCGGCACCTGCTTTCAGCATCTAAGACTGTCTCCAAATAACGGACTTCTTAAAGATGGCCGCCGCACCCTGTAATACACCCGCCTGGCGCATGCGCAGTAAAGGCTCCCGGACACAGGAAGTGGGGCGGAAATGACGTCAGCGACGTCCCGGACCGGAAGTCCGCACCCAGAGACTTCTTTTAAGTTTTAAACCACTTTGCAACATTAGTTTTATAACGCAAACATGGCGTTTTACATGTCCCAGTGTCCATCTATGCAATTAGTACATTGAATATGCATTACTAGATCCTGAACCCCTGGTGAGGTTAATTACAGGAAGTGAGGTAATTAATCACTTCCTGACCCATAATGGTATATATAGATGATCTGTCCCACTTACATGATACCCCTTGATGAAGTCAGACCAGATGAAACGCGTTGGGTGAATCCTGATACTACTGAATCCTCAGTTACGCTACTTATATCCATCTCCATTATTTTAATTGCATTCCAACTTTTATTTATCCCTCATCAATTCCATGTTTTTAGCTTTTAACATTTGAATTGTATTTTTTAGTAACCCCATGCTTTCCAATTTGTTTTCAAACTTTTTTTGTGCTCCGTGTAAATTTTAAATTGTTTTCTTGCTAGTGTAATTTTGATGCTTTTTCATTTTTATGTACCTAGGGTCCCATCGTGCTAATATTTAGCACCCTGGATGTTGCAACCCCGTTTGGCCAGTTGTGTGTTTTTATAAACTTTTTTTTATATATAAAACATCTTTCTGTTCCTGAATAAACTCCCTTCTTTTAAGTAAAATAGCAGTCCTTTTAATTTGCTGCCACCATTGGTCGCTCAGATCTTATCCGTCACTTCCAACTTTTAATCTCTATCCTGCACTCGTACTAGTGCAGAACCCACTTAAGAGGTAGCAGACGCCCTTTATGGATTAGGGAGTGGCATATAGAGACTGTATACTTGGGGGTATTTTAAGCTGACATACTGTGAAAAACTTGTGTCCACTGCATATATTTTTTTGGCGCTGTTTGCTCACCCCATACATATACATTATATATATATATATATATATATTATATATATATATACACACACAATCAAGAAAAGAATGGCGTCACTCCAGGTCTTAAGGTGGTAAATCTTCAATCAGTATAATTTAAAAAACATCACAAAAGCCTTTTGTGATGTTTTTTAAATTATACTGATTGAAGATTTACCACCTTAAGACCTGGAGTGACGCCATTCTTTTCTTGATTGTTTATACCTATTGCTGTGGGGGGCACCCAGGCATCTATGCACTTTAGGACCAGGAGTGCTGGGCACTACTTCTACTATTTATATATATATATATATATATATATATGGGATTCAGTTAAAATGCCGGCATCCCGGTGTTCGAGAGACCGACATGCCAGAATCACGACAGCCGGTGAAATACCGACAAATGGAATCCCGATATCCGCAGGGTATTCCCACTCGGTTAGTTGCTCCAAGCCACCAACCGAGTGTGAATATAACCCGTGGAGAGCGAAGCGAGCAACCGGCCCTGCAGCTGTCGGTATACTGCCAGCCGGCATCCCGTGTGCTGGTAAAACATAAGGATTATATGGATGCTGGATCATTAAAATTTTTATCTGGGAAGGTTCCACATCCATATGAAATTTTAAGAATTTTATTTGTATCTGCATTGTTTCATCTTTAATTGACCTTTAAGGTTCCTGTCCTGCATGACTGTATACGAAATCGTCATTTCCAACTCTCTTATGAATGTTCACTCATGAGATGTGTATGAAATTTGAATCATTAGACCCATGAGGTTGAATTGATACTCCTTCTATATGACGCTTTGAATGTTCAGTTTGAACTTACCTGCTCAACAGTCTAGGTTCATTCTTCGTATTTGCCATTTAAGATACAAACTTGGGAAAAGCACCACCAGGATTATCGTGATGAAAAATATCCCCATTACACACTGAAACACATGGTATTTTGCGATTCATTTAGGTGGTTGGAATTCCACCATACAAGGTACACCTTGAATTCACCAGGGTGTTACTTAAGGTGGAGGTCACATGTTTATGTGAGTTAATGCACTAGGAGGCGCCTATTCTCATCTTTTGTTTTTTATATATATATATATATATATATATATATATATATACATACAGTATATATATATATAATTTATATGTAGTATAAATATATATATATATATATATACACATACAGTACATACATAGACATATGTGTGAGTATATATATATATATATATATATATATATATATACACACACACACACATACCACACACATTCATACATACACAAGTACACATACATACACAAATACACATACATCCCTGTAAATACATACAGTACATATGATACACACACATATCAGAATCAGAATCAGCTTTATTGGCCAGGTATACTTACGTATACTAGGAATTTGTCTTTGGTTTGCTATACAACAGCCAAGTAGGTAACAGGTAAGCAGGTGTGTGTGTGCGTTCGGGGCAAGTAAAGTTACACAGATAGGTATACCGTAGGGACACAAGTTAGTTACATGTACGTCTAGTCAGTCAATGTTCAGGAGTTCAGCAGGCGGACAGCTTGGGGAAAGAAATTTTTGAGGCTTCTGGTGGATCTGGCGGGGACAGCCCTGTAACGCCTGCCTGAAGGAAGCAAGTTAAACATGCTGTGGCTGGGGTGTAGCTGGTCTTTTACTATCTTCATTGCCCGCTTTTTAGCTCTGGACAAGTACAGGTCCTGGACTGAGGGAAGGTCGGCCCCGATGATTTTCTCTGCGGTTCTGACCACCTTTTGGAGCCTGCATCTGTCCCTCGCGCTGGCGGAGCTGTACCATACGAGTATCGAGGAGCACAGTACCGACTCCACAATCGCGGAGTAGAAGAGGAGCAGGAGCTTCTGTGGAATGTTGAACTTCCTTAGTTGCCTGAGGAAGAACAACCTCTGCTGCGCTTTCCCAACAGTGGCGTCAGCGTTGGACCCCCATTTAAGGTCCCTGGAGATTGTGGTCCCTAGAAACTTGAAGGAGTCCACTAGCGATACCACACTGTCAGCAATCGTTAGCGGAGGTGCACTAGATTACTTTCTTCCTGAAGTCCACTATCATCTCGACAGTTTTGAGGGGGTTGAGGTCAAGGTTGTTGTGGATGCACCACTGGGCCAGCCGGTCTACTTCCCGTCTATAGGCCGATTCATCCCCATCGGCGAATTTGGTGTCATCGGCGAATTTGATGATCCTTACTGATTGCGCCTCTGAGGTACAGTCATTTGTGTACAGGGAGAAGAGCAGGGGTGAGAGGACACAGCCCTGAGGGGCCCCTGTACTAATGGACCGCGCTTGAGAGGTGAATTCCCCCCCGCTTTCACCACCTGTGTCCTATCTGTCAGGAAGTCTATTATCCAGGAACAGGTAGCTTCTGGGACCCCTAGGCGAAGTAATTTGGGGTGGAGGATGCTGGGGACGATTGTATTGAAGGCCGAGCTGAAATCGACAAACAGGACCCTCGCGTAGGTACCGGGAATGTCTAGGTGCTGTAGAATGTAGTGCAGGCCCAGGTTGACTGCATCCTCGACACACCGATTCGAGCGATAGGCGAACTGCAGGGGGTCCAGTTGGGGGCCAGTCACAGTTTTCAGGTGATTCAAAACCAGACGCTCGAACGTTTTCATGACCACAGACGTCAGTGCTATCGGCCTGTAGTCGTTCAGGTTCGTGATAGTGGGTTTCTTGGGGACCGGGACTATAGTAGACCTTTTGAGGCAGGAAGGGACTTTCTGTAGCTCCAGCGATTTATTGAAGATCTTGGTGAATATGGGGGCGAGCTGACCCGCACATGCTCTTAGGGCAGATGGTGACACTCCGTCAGGACCCGGAGCTTTCCTGGTTTTGGTCCTTTTGAACAATGCCTCCACCTCTTCTTGGGTGACTTGCAGTGCCTGGGGTTGGCCGTCGGTGTTCGGGGCATCGTAGAGGTGATTGTTTGGGTTGCAGGGGACTTCTTTTGCGAACCTGCAATAAAAGTGGTTCAGTTCATCTGCAAGGTCTTGGTGCATGGCGGTGGACTTTGATGTTTTCCTATAGTTGGTTATGGATTGCATTCCTTTCCATACAGATACGGGGTCATTGGTGGAGAGATCGTTTGTCAGCTTGTCCAAGAACCGCTTTTTTGCTAGCCTGATTCCTTTAGTCAGAGAGTTCCTAGTACGGTTGTATAGTGCTCTGTCACCGCTGCTATAGGCCTCCTCTTTGGCTCGACGAAGTTGCCTGGTATTGGTGGTATACTGTACATACCACCAGCGGCTGGGAGCAGTGGGAGGCAGGAGCAGACTGGCGGGTCAATGAGGAGGGAGAGAGCTGCTGCGGCTGAGCATGCGCAGCCGGCAGCTCTCCCCGGACTTTGTCTATGCAGAGAGCTACTGTACGTAGCTCTCTGCTGCTGCTGCAGTAGCTCCGTGGTCGTGATTGCAATCGCGATCACGGCTTTTGCTGAAACATTTGGCTCATCAGGGGGAGTTTCCGGGTACTCGTAAACCCCCCCCTGCGTGCGCTACTGCCACCTCCTGTACACTTACTTTTATGGGGCTCAGGCCAAGTGGGCCTGCCTACCTATACACCTCGGGGTGGCCTGGGCCTAGTGCCCAGTGCCACCTTTATTCACCTTGGGGAGGAAGTAACCCTCTATTTGCTGGGCCTAGTGCCCCTATTTATCCACAGGTTGGAGGCCTGGCTTTGCCCACGGGCCTAGTGCCCGCCTAACATGCGGCCGTTGGAATAATCTGGGCCTAATGCCCAGATCACTCTTATTTGGGGTGTTCTAGCTAAACTCGGGTCTAATGCCCACTATGTACCCTCAGGCCAGAGGCCTGGCTTTATCCCACGGGCCTAGTGCCCGCCTAACTTGGGGTCTTTTGGGTGACCTGGGCCTAATGCGCAGAGTCAC
This sequence comes from Pseudophryne corroboree, assembly GCF_028390025.1. Taxonomy (NCBI): domain Eukaryota; kingdom Metazoa; phylum Chordata; class Amphibia; order Anura; family Myobatrachidae; genus Pseudophryne; species Pseudophryne corroboree. Next base: position 564,378,004 of record NC_086444.1, read on the forward strand.
CTTATATACCTAGTGGCGACAAATGAACTAGGGCCTAATGCCCTCTAATGTGGCTCAGGCCTAATGCTTGCTATTGTGGCCTACCTGTCCTTTGTGAGAGGCACCAGGGGGGAGCTTCGCTAGCTCTTCTGCATCCCTCCCCTGGTGGCCTCTCCGGGTCCTCCACCACACTCTTCTGCCGCTGGCCCACCGGAGATCTTCCCGCGGCGTCTTCTTCTCCTCAGCGCCGCCCGGCTCTTCACCGCTCTTCGGCGTGGCCTCCTGTCGTCTTCTGCTCCCGGCGGCGTCTGACGTCAGAAGCCAGGGGTGGGGCCTATAACGCGGCAAGGGCCGTTTGGCTCGCGGCGCCCGCCTGTGATTGGTCTGCGCCGCGTGAGCCGCGATTGGCTAGCGGAGGGCGCCGGATTTGAAAAGACGCGGTCGGTGCTTCTCATTGGTGGCCAAATTGGCGCCAACTTTGAAACGCCGCCGTGCCGCTGACCATCGCCGCTGCAGAAGCAGCGCTGGGGACAGACAAGCTGCCCCAGCGCTGTCCACAGCCCATACCTGCAGGGGACGAAAATCCCCTGCACTCTCCCGGGAGCCTGGCACTGAGGGCGGGCACACCGCACCCGCGCCCACACACATCTCCACATACACAGACTGTGTGGGGTGTGGGGGAGGAAAGAGAGATATATAGAAATATTTATCAACAGCTTATTATATAGCACAGCAAATTCCATTGCACCTTTATATATACACTGCTCAAAAAAATAAAGGGAACACTTAAACAACACATCCTAGATCTGAATGAATGAAATATTCTTATTAAATAATTTGTTCTTTACATAGTTGAATGTGCTGACAACATAATCACACAAAAATTATCAATGGAAATCAAATTTATTAACCCATGAAGGTCTGGATTTGGAGTCACACTCAAAATTAAAGTGGAAAAACACACTACAGGCTGATCCAACTTTGATGTAATGTCCTTAAAACAAGTCAAAATTAGGCTCAGTAGTGTGTGTGGCCTCCACGTGCCTGTATGACCTCCCTACAACGCCTGGGCATGCTCCTGATGAGGTGGCGGATGGTCTCCTGAGGGATCTCCTCCCAGACCTGGACTAAAGCATCCTCCAACTCCTGGACAGTCTGTGGTGCAATGTGGCGTTGGTGGATGGAGCAAGACATGATGTCCCAGATGTGCTCAATTGGATTCAGGTCTGGGGAAGGGCGGGCCAGTTAATAGCATCAATGCCTTCGTCTTGCAGGAACTGCTGACACACTCCAGCCACATGAGGTCTAGCATTGTCTTGCATTAGGAGGAACCCAGGGCCAACCGCACCAGCATATGGTCTCACAAGGGGTCTGAGGATCTCATCTCGGTACCTAATGGCAGTCAGGCTACCTCTGGCGAGCACATGGAGGGCTGTGCGGCCCCCCAAAGAAATGCCACCCCACACCGTTACTGACCCACTGCCAAACCGGTCATGCTGGAGGATGTTGCAGGCAGCAGAACGTTCTCCTTGGCGTCTCCAGACTCTGTCACATGTGCTCAGTGAGAACCTGCTTTCATCTGTGAAGAGCACAGGGCACCAGTGGCAAATTTGCCAATCTTGGTGTTCTCTGGCAAATGCCAAACGTCCTGCACGGTGTTGGGCTGTAAGCACAACCCCCACCTATGGACGTCGGGCCCTCATACCACCCTCATGGAGTCTGTTGCTGATCGTTTGAGTAGACACATGCACATTTGTGGCTTGCTAGAGGTAATTTTGCAGGGCTCTGGCAGTGCTCCTCCTGTTCCTCCTTGCACAAAGGCGGAGGTATCGGTCCTGCTGCTGGGTTGTTGCCCTCCTACGGCCTCCTCCACGTCTCCTGATGTACTGGCCTGTCTCCTGGTAGCGCCTCCATGCTCTGGACACTACGTTGACAGACACAGCAAACCTTCTTGCCACAGCTCGCATTGATATGCCATCCTGGATGAGCTGCACTACCTGAGCCACTTGTGTGGGTTGTAGACTCCGTCTCATGCTACCACTAGAGTGAAAGCACCGCTAGCTTTCAAAAGTGACCAAAACATTAGCCAGAAAGCATAGGAGCTGAGAAGTGGTCTGTGGTCCCCACCTGCAGAACAACTCCTTTATTGGGGGTGTCTTGCTAATTGCCTATAATTTCCACCTGTTGTCTATTCCGTTTGCACAACAGCATGTGAAATTGATTGTCAATCAGTGATGCTTCCTAAGTGGACAGTTTAATTTCACAGAAGTGTGATTGACTTGGAGTTACATTGTGTTGTTTAAGTGTTCCCTTTATTTTTTTGAGCAGTATATATATATATATATATATATATATATATATATAAATGATTTGTGTTAAATACTTGCACACTCCAATGTTCCAGCATTTACGGTGCTCCATTAGGTCTGTTCCATTATGGTCCAGATAAATAAAAAGTTGTAGAAAAGGGCACTCAATCAATTCTATAATTATACTTTTATTATCACCCACAATCGGGCATATCGATGAATGAACAACAAACCACGGTGGCTCAGCATGGAATATCAAAAAAACAATTCCAACAACTGTGGCATCTTCAGTGCCTACGTAGTGTTCAAGACCATCACATCATGTCACTGCCACCATGCTTAGTGTAGAGCCATCTGACAGATGGCTCTACACTAAGCATGGTGGCAGTGACATGATGTGATGGTCTTGAACGGTCATTTAGTGACCGAGGTCGACGGACAGCTAAGTCATCAAATTCTGCTTATGTGATATATTATTATGGAAACACTACGTAGGCACTGAAGATGCCACAGTTGTTGGAATTGTTTTTTTGATATTCCATGCTGAGCCACCGTGGTTTGTTGTTCATTCATCGATATGCCCGATTGTGGGTGATAATAAAAGTATAATTATAGAATTGATTGAGTGCCCTTTTCTACAACTTTTTTTATATATATATATATATATATATATTGCTGAGAGGTCCCAGAGATATCATTGTACGGGGTCCCAAGATTGCAGTTGACGGCCCTGGAAACGGGGAAATGTTTCCTTCCCACAGATATCGCGCCCATACACTGTGACATATCTCGTAAGGCCACATTATCTGATGGATTCAGCTTGTCAGATAAAATATATGAACGTCTGAGAGACATTTTTTTTGACAGTGTATGCTGTCATACAGTGTAACATGCTTATCTAAATTTGGGATGCAATATATGATACATTCACACACACAAAAAGATTTGATCTAAGCTACCAGGTTTTGTAGTAAGTGCTGCGTATTACACCGTGCCTTGTGCATTAATAGGTGTCAAAAAATTTCTTCTGTTCGCTATCTTTCCAGGTAAAAGCATAAAATATCTGCCTGCACTATACTGCATGTAAATTCTCTGCATGCCAGCATATCCAAACTGAGGGCATCTGGGATATATGAGAAATCCACCAGTAACCTGGATGACTTATAACACAAGGCAGTATGTATAATACGCTTTTACAAATATGACAAGTGCTCTTTACATTGTGCTGGTGGTTTGGGTGTGTGTGTGTTTTAGCAAGGCAGGGTGCTCGATTTAGGTCTTGATCATTGTATAACTCAGTGGGTATGTAACCTGCATAAGAACAGGCAGACTGCCAATGGTTGTATAATATGACGTGATGCCACAGAGGTGTAGGGCAGAGTCTTACAATAACCTCCCCTTAATAAAGGGGGCATGGGTTTGTGAAAAGGAAGTGTGCCCTAATATATGTATCATGTTATCCGCCTCAAAGCTATAACAACAGTGGTACAATACAGGACTTGTAAAGAAGTATAGGAGTGGCACACTATGCAGCCATTCATAGACACAGCTAAACCCATACACGGATTATTACACCCTGATTATTAGTGATGTGCACCGGACATTTTTCGGGTTTTGTGTTATGGTTTTGGATTCGGTTCCGCGGCCGTGTTTTGGATTCGGACGCGTTTTGGCAAAACCTCACCGAAATTTTTTTGTCGGATTCGGGTGTGTTTTGGATTCGGGTGTTTTTTTCAAAAAACCCTAAAAAACAGCTTAAATCATAGAATTTGGGGGTCATTTTGATCCCATAGTATTATTAACCTCAATTACCATAATTTCCACTCATTTCCAGTCTATTCTGAACACCTCACAATATTATTTTTAGTCCTACAATTTGCACCGAGGTCGCTGGATGGCTAAGCTAAGCGACACAAGTGGCTGACACAAACACCTGGCCCATCTAGGAGTGGCACTGCAGTGTCAGGCAGGATGGCACTTCAAAAAAATTGTCCCCAAACAGCACATGATGCAAAGAAAAAAAGAGGCGCACCAAGGTCGCTGTGTGACTAAGTTAAGCGACACAAGTGGCCGACCCAAACACCTGGCCCATCTAGGAGTGGCACTGCAGTTTCAAGACAGGATGGCACTTCAAAAAAATTGTCCCTAAACAGCACATGATGCAAAGAAAAAAAGAGGCGCACCAAGGTCGATGTGTGACTAAGCTAAGCGACACAAGTGGCCGACACAAACACCTGGCCCATCTAGGAGTGGCACTGCAGTGTCAAGACAGGATGGCACTTCAAAAAAATTGTCCCCAAACAGCACATGATGCAAAGAAAAAAAGAGGCGCACCAAGGTCGCTGTGTGACTAAGCTAAGCGACACAAGTGGCCGACACAAACACCTGGCCCATCTAGGAGTGGCACTGCAGTGTCAAGACAGGATGGCACTTCAAAAAAATTGTCCCCAAACAGCACATGTTGCAAAGAAAAAAAGAGGCGCACCAAGGTCGCTGTGTGACTAAGCTAAGCGACACAAGTGGCCGACACAAACACCTGGCCCATCTAGGAGTGGCACTGCAGTGTCAAGACAGGATGGCACTTCAAAAAAATTGTCCCCAAACAGCACATGATGCAAAGAAAAAAAGAGGCGCACCAAGGTCGCTGTGTGACTAAGCTAAGCGACACAAGTGGCCGACACAAACACCTGGCCCATCTAGGAGTGGCACTGCAGTGTCAAGACAGGATGGCACTTCAAAAAAATTGTCCCCAAACAGCACATGATGCAAAGAAAAAAAGAGGCGTACCAAGGTCGCTGTGTGACTAAGCTAAGCGACACAAGTGGCCGACACAAACACCTGGCCCATCTAGGAGTGGCACTGCAGTGTCAAGACAGGATGGCACTTCAAAAAAATTGTCCCCAAACAGCACATGATGCAAAGAAAAAAAGAGGCGCACCAAGGTCGCTGTGTGACTAAGCTAAGCGACACAAGTGGCCGACACAAACACCTGGCCCATCTAGGAGTGGCACTGCAGTGTCAAGACAGGATGGCACTTCAAAAAAATTGTCCCCAAACAGCACATGATGCAAAGAAAAAAAGAGGCGCACCAAGGTCGCTGTGTGACTAAGCTAAGCGACACAAGTGGCCGACACAAACACCTGGCCCATCTAGGAGTGGCACTGCAGTGTCAAGACAGGATGGCACTTCAAAAAAATTGTCCCCAAACAGCACATGATGCAAAGAAAAAAAGAGGCGCACCAAGGTCGCTGTGTGACTAAGCTAAGCGACACAAGTGGCCGACACAAACACCTGGCCCATCTAGGAGTGGCACTGCAGTGTCAAGACAGGATGGCCCTTCAAAAAAATTGTCCCCAAACAGCACATGATGCAAAGAAAAAAAGAGGCGCACCAAGGTCGCTGTGTGACTAAGCTAAGCAACACAAGTGGCCGACACAAACACCTGGCCCATCTAGGAGTGGCACTGCAGTGTCAAGACAGGATGGCACTTCAAAAAAATTGTCCCCAAACAGCACATGATGCAAAGAAAAAAAGAGGCGCACCAAGGTCGCTGTGTGACTAAGCTAAGCGACACAAGTGGCCGACACAAACACCTGGCCCATCTAGGAGTGGCACTGCAGTGTCAAGACAGGATGGCACTTCAAAAAAATTGTCCCCAAACAGCACATGATGCAAAGAAAAAAAGAGGCGCACCACAGGTATAGAATGTAGATGGATAGTATACTTAATGACGACACAGTGGTAGGCACAGCAGTGGCCTTCCGTATCGTACTGCTATATATAGTATACTGGTGGTCACTGTGTCAGCAAACTGCAAAACTAAAATGCACCACAGGTATAGAATGTAGATGGATATTATACTTAATGACGACACAGAGGTAGGCACAGCAGTGGCCTTCCGTATCGTACTGCTATATATAGTATACTGGTGGTCACTGTGTCAGCAAACTGCAAAACTAAAATGCACCACAGGTATAGAATGTAGATGGATAGTATACTTAATGACGACACAGAGGTAGGTACAGCAGTGGCCTTCCGTACCGTACTGCTATATATAGTATACTGGTGGTCACTGTGTCAGCAAACTGCAAAACTAAAATGCACCACAGGTATAGAATGTAGATGGATAGTATACTTAATGACCACACAGAGGTAGGTACAGCAGTGGCCTTCCGTATCGTACTGCTATATATAGTATACTGGTGGTCACTGTGTCAGCAAAACTCTGCACTGTACTCCTCCTATATAATATTAATTATACTGGTGGTCCCCAGTCCCCACAATAAAGCAGCACACTGAGCACAGATATGGAGTGTTTTTCAGGCAGACAACGTATACTGGTGGTCACTGTCAGCAAAACTCTGCACTGTACTCCTGCTATATAATACAGCTGCTCCCCAGTCCCCACAATTAAGCAGTGTGAGCACAGATATATTATGCAGCACACTGAGCACAGATATGGAGCGTTTTTTTCAGGCAGAGAACGGATAAAACTGGTGGTCACTGATCAGCAAAACTCTGCACTGTACTCCTCCTATATTATACAGCTGCTCCCCAGTCCTCCCCACAATTAAGCAATAGTGCACAATCAAGTTCAACAATAAACGGAGAGGACGCCAGCCACGTCCTCTCCCTATCATCTCCAATGCACGAGTGAAAATGGCGGCGACGCGCGGCTGCTTATATAGAATCCGAATCTCGCGAGAATCCGACAGTGGGATGATGACGTTCGGGCGCGCTCGGGTTAGCCGAGCAAGGCGGGAAGGTTCGAACCTGCCTCGGACCCGTGTAAAATGGGTGAAGTTCGGGGGGGTTCGGTTTCCGAGAAACCGAACCCGCTCATCACTACTCATTATACATATTACACTAACTTTCCAGATGCACTGTCAGCCACACTGTAGAGACCTCACTGTAACAGTATGCCCTCCTCCACCTTCTTATACTGTGCCCCTATCCATCTGGTCATGCCTGCACCCTGCACCCCTAGTTACACTGCTGGATACCAGTAACAAGAGGTTGCAACAGGGTTTAGTGCTGAACCCCATTAGGTTTCATTTGTTGTTAGGGGTACTCTTTGGTTGGGAACAGGATATGGGTACATTTTCTTGGACTTATATATGGTGATTCTCCAGAAAGTGAGCATAAAGTTCTCACGCTTTTACATTTTTTTTCTTTTAAACTGGTCTGTTAAGAAATTGTTGTTATATGAAAACTTAATTGCTTAGTACTAGCAATGCCAGCATAGCCAAACTGAGTGCATCTGGGATATATGAGAAATCCACCAGTAACCAGGATGACTTATAACACAAGGCAGTATGTAGAAAACGCTTTTGCAAATATGACAAATGCTCTTTACATTGTGCTGCAGGTTGGGTCTGGGACTCCAGGTCGACAACAAAAAGGTCGACATACCTTAGGTCGACGCCAATTGGTCGACATACCTTAGGTCGACATGGACAAAAGGTCGACAGGAGCGAAGCGAGCCATGCGAGGGGACGCGGTGCACTAATTGGGGTTCCCGGTCACTCTACGAAGAAAACGACACCAAAAAAAACATAAAAAACCCATGTCGACCTTTTTCCATGTCGACCTTGCTCCTGTCAACCTTTTTTATGTTTTTTTTGGTGTCGTTTTCTTCGTAGAGTGACCGGGAACCCCAATTAGTGTGACCGGGAACCCCAATTAGTGCTCGCTTCGCTCGCCATGCTTCGGGCATGGTGCCTTCGCTTCGCTCGGCACAGATTACCGTTCCAATCGTAGTCCACGTGGATTGTTAAGTATGAAAAGGTTCCAAAAAAGAAAAAAATTGCGAAACTCATGTCGACCTTTTTCCATGTCGACCTTGTTCCTGTCGACCTTTTGTCCATGTCGACCTAAGGTGTGTCGACCAATTGGCTTCGACCTAAGGTGTATCGACCTTTTTGTTGTCGACCTGGAGTCCGGATACCCTGCAGGTTACCTGTAATTTCGGAAAATTCTTGGCAGATGTCTTTTTGGAAACCACATCGCTAATGCAGACATCAGCACCCACAGAATAGCCAACTCATCCAGCATCTGCCCCAGGAAGCTGAGGGTTGCATGAAAGTACACGGACCCAATGCCTGCATAAAGAGAAAACAATACTAGCTGTCACACGATGTTATCCTAACACTGACCCCCAATGAACTTGGGCAATGAATGTACAGTATGACCCTCCATATACAATGTCATTAGGATCCGAAAGAAAGGCCTTTACAACTTATGCAACACATAGATCGTAACCAAGCTGCTGACTACTTCATTAAATATGTCTCGTAGGTCATAGTGTATTTGAAGTGTTCTAAAGCCAACATACAGATGGAGCTAAAGTTTAATACAGCATTCATAAGCTATCATTATCACTCCATCTATAGTGACTGATTGGATCTGTGGCATTTTGCTAAGTTCGTGGACTATTTGTTTAAAACTTGAGGTTCATTTTGTTCCAGGACATCCTGTGTTTCCCTTACAGTAACAGTGACTGTTTGATCGAAAAATTGTTTGTGCCCAAAGATGGGTCTCCCTTCCTAGGGTCTGATTAAGGGCACCCACGTAGTGTTTCTACAATTTATGGAAACAATGTAATTACTTGGTGTGACTTTCACATTTTCAAATACAGAACATTTGCACAGTGCTCAGCATTGCACAGTGGTCACTGCATTGGGGTCTTGGGTTCACATTCAACAAGCGCCACAACTGTGTGGGGTTTGAATGTTCTCCTCGTGTTTCCAGTTTGTTCCCACAAAGTAAAAAAAAAAATATATAGGTAGGTCATTTGTGTGTGCATGCGTGTTAGGAAATTTAGAGTGTAAGCTCCAGTGGGGCAGCTACTGATGTGAATGAACTAAATACTAGTGCACCCACAATAATTGCCTTGCCCTCTGCAAAGAAATATGTAGATGCAATGATTCTTAGGGGTGTGTCCAATTAGATCTGATCCATTTTTGGCCGGATGACTACCGCAAGTAATGACCGCGGTATCCAATTAGGTTCTGTTTTCATAGGCCGACAACGGACCCGTGATTGCGCATAAACACATGGGTTCGGGTTTGGATGTGGGGGGAAGGGGGGGGGGGGGCTTTGGGGCATGCTGCATCGGGTCCAAAGTAGTAAAATGCTATGTTTTTGGTAAGGTAAAAATTCTCGAAAGATTTAGTTAAACTCTGAAAATGATAAGGGACATTGGGGGTCATTCCGAGTTGTTTGCTCGTTGCCGATTTTCGCAACGAAGCGATTAAGGCGAAAATGCGCATGTGCATGGTACGCAGTGCGCATGCACTAAGTATTTTAGCACAAAACTTAGTAGATTTACTCACGTCCGAAATTATCGGAGTGTGATTGACAGGAAGTGGGTGTTTCTGGGCGGAAACTGACCGTTTTCTGGGAGTGTGCGGAAAAACGCAGGCGTGCCAGGATAAACCACAGGAGTGTCTGGAGAAACGGGGGAGTGGCTGGCCGAACGCAGGGCGTGTTTGTGACGTCAAACAAGGAACGAAACGGGCTGAGCTGATCGCAATGTAGGAGTAAGTCTGGAGCTACTCAGAAACTGCTAAGAAATTTCTATTCGCAATTCTGCTAATCTTTCGTTCGCAATTCTGCTAAGCTAAGATACACTCCCAGAGGGCGGCGGCCTAGCGTGTGCAATGCTGCTAAAAGCAGCTAGCGAGCGAACAACTCGGAATGACCCCCATAGTGGGGTATCCAACTAGCCATGATAAATTATTGCATTTGCATTATTTGGTATCCTATTAGGTAAAAATTTAAAGATATGGTTCAGAACCCCTGGGACTCCCCCCGAATGACTAATTAGGCACTTAGAAGTTTTTCATTATTTTTAATTGGCCAATAATGACATTATTTTTGTGGTCAAAAAGTGATGGAAATTGGGATACAAGGAATGGGACAGGTGTATTGGGGTGCTTTATGAGTGGAACAAGTGTTTTTAGGCTTGCAGGTGGAGTAAATGGTCCACTAAAATTACCCAAATATATACTTATACCCATTTTTATGTACCCAGAATTTAATGAGCGCACTTATTTTGCTGAAAAAATAGTTTTCTAACATTTATTCACATTTTGATTTAAAAAAAAATGCATACAATAGCCATTTGACCCGATTTAATTATACCAAATAGTTTTAATATGACGACTAATAGACTTCTATAATATTTTCTTATATTAGTTTGGCTTTTTGGGGGGTACAGACAGATTTCCCCATTTTCTCCTATACTTAACTCTTTTGCCAGCGAGAATTATCACGCGAATCCCATTATCGCCATTTTGGAATAGGATAGGTGCGATAAATGGGAGCACGTAGGCTGCTTTAAGCAGATTTTTCGCGAGATGGGTGTGATAACATTAGCCATAATCGCGTTATCGTGGTTAATTGGATACCCCCATAATGAGCATTAATTAAATGGAATGCTTTCACTATACCTTGAGTAGATAAATAAGGATGTCAATACTCTGCACTTTAGATTAAACAAAATGAAAGCAATTGTTTAGCTGGAATGTTACATATGGAAGTCCAGGATGTAAACATGAACACGTCAACAGACTGTACCAGCTTTATTCCAGTTATACATAGCAGGAGAGGAATGTACAGCACAGGAAGTTACCAGGAATGCTTTCCCAAATACGTCATGTTTAATGCAATCACTGTCACACTTACCAACAACAACGAGCAGAGCCCATATTAAATATATCCCGCTATTGAAGTAAGTTGCATACTGACGGAACAGGCACATGCATATGGGTGGTAGCACAAAAAACAATATGTTGCTGATCTATAATATAAAAAAAAGGAGAGGAGAAAAACAAGAACTTTTTTTTACTAAAGGTGGGTACACACTAGGCGATGTGCTCTATGAGCAACGTTGCCTAGTGTGTTCCGTGTGTCGTTGGCAGTGCAATGAGTGCATACACACTGAGCAATATGCAAACGATATCGCTCAGTGATGTCAGGTCGCAGCCAGGCCGTGCATGCAGTTTTTGGACGTCCAGTCCAAATTGAGCTGCATTCGCGGCCGACAGCGAGGGTCATTAATGACCCACGGGGTCGCGCATCGCTCGTTGTTGGGCAGTGTACACACTAGTTGATATGGTAAACAACGTCCCTCAGGAAGGGCAAAATGAGCGACATTGTTTACTTTATCGGCAAGTGTGTACCCACCTTTAGGTTCTGTTAAAGTGTGACTAGCGATTTTGTACTGGTAGCGTTTGCATTATGCTATAGTATCTGAAATTCCTTCTATTGCAAATATTATTAAAAATATTTTAATTATGTTGCACAGATGAACGCAAAGTCCATACTTGCCTACCTGACCCTCTCCATGAGGGAGAAAATACTCTGTTCCTGGACTTTCCTGGTAATGTATGATTGCCATCACCTGTGGTGAAACACCTTTCTTATCAATTAACTAGCTCACCACAGGTGATGGCAATCATACATTACCAGGAAAGTACAGGAATAGAGCATTTTCTCCCTCATGGAGAGGGTCGGGTAGGCAAGTATGACGCAAACAAACATTTTCTTTTTAGATTACAAATATCACAGCCTGGAGATATTAACAGCTGATAGCAATTATAGAACACTGAAAAACTGACAATAACAGCTGATAGACATGATGAAAACTGATTAATGAGCTGTGAGTTGAGATAATTCTGGATTAAATCTTGAGAACCTTAGATGTTCCTAAACGTCATATATCAGACCAGGAGTGTTAGCATGTATATACGTATAGATAACTGATGAATCTTATTACAAAAAATGTCCTAGCAGTTCCAACACTGTGTTTAGTTAAAAATAATGTTGCTGGAGCTCTGTGTACTGATTTGTACAGTTCCTGATGTGCACTGATCTAGTGAACAATGGAAAATAAACCTGAGCCACACACATCAGAGTTGATCGTAGCAGCAAATTTGTTTGCAGTTGGGCAAAACCATGTGCACCGCAGGGGGGGGGGGCAGATATAACATGTGCAGAGAGAGTAAGATTTGGGTGGGGTGTGTTCAAACTGAAATCTAAATTGCAGTATAAAAATAAAGCAGCCAGTATTTACCCTGCACAGAGACAAAATAACCCAATGACATCTAACTCTCTCTGCACATATTATATCTGCCCACCTGCAGTGCATATAGTTTTGCCCAACTGCTTATAAATTTGCTGCTGCGATCAACTCCGAATTACCCCATTGGGGGTCATTCCGAGTTGATCGCTCGCTGCCGTTTTTCGCAGCGCAGCGAACAGGTTACTACTGCGCATGTGTATGCACCGCAATGCTCATGTGTATGCACCGCAATGCGCATGCGCTTCGTACGGGTACAAAGCGGATCGTTGCTGGCCGATGGATTTAATGATGAATCCATTCGCACAGCCGATCGCAAGGAGATTGACAGGAAGAGGGCGTTTATGGGTGTCCGTTTTCAGGGAGTGTTTGGAAAAATGCAGGTGTGTCCAGGCGTTTGCAGGTCGGGTGTCTGACATCAATTCCGGGACCAAAAAGACTGAAGTGATCACAAGGGCTGAGTAAGTCCAGAGCTACTCAGAAACTGCTCGGCGGCACAGGCATTCGCACACTTGAAAAGTGAAAACACACTCCCCCTTGGACGGCGACTATGCGTTTGCACGGCTGCTAAAAGTAGCTAGCGAGCGATCAACTCGGAATGACCCCCATTGTTCTATAAGACAGTGACTATAGCTACAGCAGAAATCAGTCATAACACAACTTGCTTTAGTGTGTGTATATATATATATATATATATATATATATCCACACTGGCGTGCGCAGCACATTTTGTTTGGGGGTGCAACATCGGAGGGGTGTGTCTAGCACCGCCTTTTGGGTGTGTCTAGCACCATCTATTGACATCTATTGATGGTCAACGCATATAAAATATCCACCCTTGTACCAATCCTAATAAAGCAGATACATTGTCAGATGTTGTGGTGTGCACCAAACAAACACCCCTGATGGCACTCACTGCAATTACACTGCTCCTCCTCAGCCCTGGTCTGGCTCCCCCTCTCTTTCCCCTGCAAGCTGCAGCAGCTTACTTACAAGTCGGTAACTAAACTGACACTGACAGTCGCAGACTAGTTACTGCTGCTGCTGCAAAAACGAGTGACGTGTCAATGCTGCTGCAGACCGCCTGCCAGTATTGAACTTGTCTTCCTAAGAGGAACGCTGGCTGCATGCTGCTCCTCATCCAGTGGCTGGCATTGGCATAGCATAGAAGGAGAGAGGTGGGCATGTGGCGGTTGTGACGGGTGGGCGTGCGAGCAGCATGACGTAATCACGTCACATCACACTGTTTTTGTACGTGGAGTTGGAGCTGGGAATTTGAAAGCCAGTGGCAGTGGCACCCTTGATTAATCCAGGCGTCCGGTCAGTAATGCAGTCCTGACAGGGTGCAGCGCAGAGTGGACAGTAATCTGCTTTCTCGGTGATTGCTGCATCAGGCATGTGAGATCAGGGTGCCAGACATTAGGGGGTGCCTGTGCGCACCAGGCACCCCCCCTGCGCATACCTATGTATATCCAGAAAAGACAACCAAAAACCAAATATTGTTAACATTACTTTAAAACAATGAAGACTAACTGTGCAGGAACTACTGTTTGCAAGTGCTGACGTTGGTATCAATTGTCTTGTACGTGATTCCCATGCCAAAACTCTGCAATAATAAATAACTCCAGGTGCTCAAGCGTCACAGTACACACCATCAGCAGGACACACTGTTCCCTACTCATGAAGTTACACAGTTTAGGACTGCAAACGTATCTTCTTATATCCTAGATAAAAGAAAATTATTAGATATCAATGAGAGGACCAGTCTAACGTGGGTCCATGAAATGGTTCAAAAGAGCCTTGGACTGTTCCCAGGTAGAAAAGAAATGTATGTGTATCGTTGGCTGCCCCTAAAGCTGATAAAATGATACTAAATATTCATGCTACATGATGACTGCGTTTGATAGATAAATGATACACATGCTAATGAATACCTCATACGCTCTAGACCTTTCAAATTGAGATGTGGTGTGTGTACCATCATATGAGCGCATGAGAAGGAAGCATGGCCATATCATATGCGTATGGCTGCATCCAAAGTGCTCAACCTCCGGCCCTTTCCAGTAAAAAGACCTTGTCGACCCCACGCGACTCCGTACCCATTACTAGTACACATTTAACGGTCCTGTAATCAAGACAAATACTGAAAAGCAGAGCGGTCCCCACAAATGAGGACTGTTTTACCAACATGAGGACAGTTGGGAGGTATACCTGCGACTCTGTTTAGGAGGAAAGACTGTTTCTTAGGGAATGGAAACCACCCCATTCACTGTCACAATTGTCAGTCACTGATTATATGGCAAGACAGAGAACTGGTATCCACGGCAGACTTCAGCAGGAGATACTCAGAGACATGCTCTAGTGTAGGATGAGCGGTTCTCTGGTCATCCTCTCTTGCGGAGCCATTATTCACATCTGCTGCCAAGGTTTTCCAGCTCTGATATCAATGCTTCTTCTATGTGCATATCAAAATCTAAACTGACCAGTGAAAAAAAAAATGCCCATAGCAACTAATCAGCTTCTAGCTATCATTTATCTTCTACATTCTATAAAATAATAGGAAGAATCGGATTGGTTGCTATGGGCAACGTCTCCACTTGTTGTCTTTAGATTTGAAATACCTCCCCCTAAATCTGGGCATACATAATATAATTAAAGGCCTGATCGGCAAATTATTGGCAAATCCGGCTAAGGGGGGACCACAGATATCGTGTGACCATATAATGGTAGTTATCTCACAATATATTGCCACAATATCGGATAGGTTCAGGCTGTCAGATAAAATGCCTGATGATCTGACAGATATTTTATCTCACAGTTACTGTATGCTCTGTTAAAGGGCTCTATTTACTAAGCCTTGGAGAGAGATACAGTGGACGGAGATAATGTACCAGCCAACCAGCTACTGTCATTTACCAAACACAGCCTGTAATATGACAGTTAGGAGATGATTGGCTGGTACTTTATCCCCGTCCACTTTATCTCGCTCCAAGGCTTAGTAAATAGAGCCCTTAGTCTCTGAATAACTTTTAAAAGTTCAACCAGAAAGAATAACCAGATTATGTTTAAATATCAAATTGTAGGCTATATATTTGTCAACTTTTAGTTTTACGGATGTTTTTAATTTATTTTTATTTTTTTCATTTGTACAATATCATAAAACAAATTCAAAAAGGAGGCATGTAAGACAGAAACTAAAGGATTTGATTGTGGACATACTGGATCAAGTAATACAGTGGACTACAGATTATTAGTAATTAAAAATATACTTCTCAAAAAAATAAATGGAACACTTAAACAACACAATGTAACTCCAAGTCAATCACACTTCTGTGAAATCAAACTGTCCACTTAGGAAGCAACACTGATTGACAATCAATTTCACATGCTGTTGTGCAAATGGAATAGACAACAGGTGGAAATTATAGGCAATTAGCAAGACACCCCCAATAAAGGAGTTGTTCTGCAGGTGGTGACCACAGACCACTTTTCAGCTCCTATGCTTTCTGGCTGATGTTTTGGTCACTTTTGAAAGCTGGCGGTGCTTTCACTCTAGTGGTAGCATGAGACGGAATCTACAACCCACACAAGTGGCTCAGGTAGTGCAGCTCATCCAGGATGGCATATCAATGCGAACTGTGGCAAGAAGGTTTGCTGTGTCTGTCAGCGTAGTGTACAGAGCATGGAGGCGCTACCAGGAGACAGGCCAGTACATCAGGAGACGTGGAGGAGGCCGTAGGAGGGCAACAACCCAGCAGCAGGACCGCTATCTCCACCTTTGTGCAAGGAGGAACGGGAGGAGCACTGCCAGAGCCTTGCAAAATGACCTCCAGCAAGCCACAAATGTGCATGTGTCTACTCAAACAATCAGAAACAGACTCCATGAGGGTGGTATGAGGGCCCGACGTCCACAGGTGGGGGTTGTGCTTACAGCCCAACACCGTGCAGGACGTTTGGCATTTGCCAGAGAACACCAAGATTGGCAAATTCGCCACTGGCGCCCTGTGCTCTTCACAGATGAAAGCAGGTTCTCACTGAGCACATGTGACAGAGTCTGGAGACGCCAAGGAGAACGTTCTGCTGCCTGCAACATCCTCCAGCATGACCGGTTTGGCAGTGGGTCATTAATGGTGTGGGGTGGCATTTCTTTGGGGGGCCACACAGCCCTCCATGTGCTCGCCAGAGGTAGCCTGACTGCCATTAGGTACCGAGATGAGATCCTCAGACCCCTTGTGAGACCATATGCTGGTGCGGTTGGCCCTGGGTTCCTCCTAATGCAAGACAATGCTAGACCTCATGTGGCTGGAGTGTGTCAGCAGTTCCTGCAAGACGAAGGCATTGATGCTATGGACTGGCCCGCCCGGAGACCATCCGCCACCTCATCAGGAGCATGCCCAGGCGTTGTAGTGAGGTCATATAGGGACGTGGAGGCCACACACACTACTGAGCCTCATTTTGACTTGTTTTAAGGACATTACATCAAAGTTGGATCAGCCTGTAGTGTGTTTTTCCACTTTAATTTTGAGTGTGACTCTAAATCCAGACCTCCATGGGTTAATAAATTTGATTTCCATTGATAATTTTTGTGTGATTTTGTTGAGATTTTTGAGCAGTGTATATTCAAGGTTATACGCTAGTACATAGGGGGTAATTCAGATCTGATCGTAGATGTGCTAAAGTTAGCACATCTACAATCAGTTACTCTGACATGCGGAGTCTGACCAGGATGTCAGGCCCTATCCACCCCCCGGCCCCCTCAATGCATGGGTGCGAAAGCATCGCATGGTGGCGATGCTTTTGCTCCTGCCGAGTAGCTCCCTACCTGCGCAGCGTAGCTGTGCTGGCAGGCAGCTGCCCGCTGCATCCCGGCTCGCAGTGGCTGCATGTAATGTCACGCAGCTGCCACGGCCCACCCCCGCATTGTTCTGGACACGTCTGCATTGTCCGGACCGCTACCCACCAACGGCATTCTAATGCCGTTGACACGCCCCCTCCCGCCCCGCGACCGCCTCTGCCTGTCAATCAGGCAGAGGCGATCGCAGCCATGAGATGCTTTCAGCATCTCACTGGGCCTCCCGGGGTGCACAGACGCAGTTAGCCGACTGCACAGGTGTACTCCCCATAGGGCTTCAGACTGCGATCGCTGCCATTGCAGCGATCTAGTCTTACTATGTACCAGAAGGTAACAGAATATGTGTGGGCATGGCATGACCCAAAACCAGGACTGACATCGGAGTATCATGGCAAGGATATGCATTTGAAATGGGTTCACTACGATCTGCCAGCGGTCGGGCTCCCGGCGACCAGCATACCGGCGCCGGGACCCCGACCGCCGGCTTACCGACAGTGTGGCGAGCGCAAATGAGCCCCTTGCGGGCTCGCTGCGCTCACCACGCTATGGGCACGGTGGCGCGCTACGCACGCCACGCTATTTTATTCTCCCTCCAGGGGGGTCGTGGACCCCCACGAGGGAGAATAAGTGTCGGTATGCCGGCTGTCGGGATCCCGGCGCCGGTATACTGTGCGCCGGGATCCGCCAGTCGGCATACTGAAGACCACCCATTTGAAATGTACAGGTAAAGGGTGCAAACTGTCTTAGAAGCAAAGAATTCCCATGAGCACCATTGCACATTTACTATTTGTTGGATAGCACAACATAATTTGGAATAACAGCCTATATTATACAAACTCACCTCAAAAGCATTTATCACATAAAGGCAAGGCACGTCACTGCACCCCATTTACTGATAAAATAACTCACTTTACAAAATGTTTCCACTCTGACAGATGTATTTAACTGAATCATAAAAGTGACTAGTTGCACAGTGTAAATACTTACAAGGGTTGTCACACAAGTACAAGGCTGTTTTCAATTTAAAAATACATTAGTATATGTGTCTGTGTCCCAATGTCCTTACTTTAATTAGTTAGAGTTCTGATAGCAGAATCACATTCAGTGTACTGTAAAACATGCATTTCATTCCTAGCTTAGAATCAGGGTAACTATACATTTTGTGCAACTAGAAGTTAGTACCGGGGAATCCGCCTTACCATTTTTCTTACTATTTCATAGTTTACCCCTGCACTTTGTAACAACTTTTGCTATGTGTGTGTTGGTTTCAGAAACTTACCTTGTCATTACAGTAGAAACCTGGAATTCTTCAAAATTAATATAATAAGGTTTGTTGTAAAACTAGAACAAAGGGCCTAATTCAGACCTGATCGCTGTGCTGCAAATTTGCAGAGGCTGCGATTAGATAGTCGCTGCGCAGGGAAAGCAAAAACCTGCCCCGTGCAAGTGTGCAAATGCACGTGTACACCGTGCAAAAACTTTGCCAGGCAGAGGACATCTGCAACAACTCACTCACCATCAAATGATTTTTCCAGTCTGTGCAGTCTGTGCGTAGCCCAGGACTTACCCCTCCAGTGCAATAGAATCAGGCTGATCGGGGCCGGAGCTGACGTCACACACCCACCCTAAAAACGCTTGGGAACGCCTGCGTTTTTCCTGACACTCGAATGAAAATGACAGTTACCACCCACAAACGTCCTCTTCCTGTCAATTACCTTGCGTATGCCTAGCGATCGAAATTATCACATCATTCTGTCGCTGTATGGGCTCACGCGTGCGCATTGCGATGTATAATCATGCGCAGTCATTCAACAATCGACCGATGTGCGAATTCGCACAACAGTGATCAGGTCTGAAGCGGGCCCAATGCCTGCTGTCAAAAGTGTACCTACCTCAGTATGTAGGAGAGGAGGTGCATTGGTGCATACATGGGAGGGGTGAAGAGCCTCCTCTTGACCCATATTTTCAACTCTAAAGTGTTACATGGGGGCCCATGCATGATATGGGGCTTTAAATGTAGAGATGAGCGCCTGAAATTTTTCGGGTTTTGTGTTTTGGTTTTGGGTTCGGTTCCGCGGCCGTGTTTTGGGTTCGACCGCGTTTTGGCAAAACCTCACCGAATTTTTTTTGTCGGATTCGGGTGTGTTTTGGATTCGGGTGTTTTTTTCAAAAAACCCTAAAAAACAGCTTAAATCATAGAATTTGGGGGTCATTTTGATCCCATATTATTATTAACCTCAAAAACCATAATTTCCACTCATTTTCAGTCTATTCTGAATACCTCACACCTCACAATATTATTTTTAGTCCTAAAATTTGCACCGAGGTCACTGGATGACTAAGCTAAGCGACCCTAGTGGCCGACACAAACACCTGGCCCATCTAGGAGTGGCACTGCAGTGTCACGCAGGATGGCCCTTCCAAAAAACACTCCCCAAACAGCACATGACGCAAAGAAAAAAAGAGGTGCAATGAGGTAGCTGTGTGACTAAGCTCAGCGACCCAAGTGCCCGACACAAACACCTGGCCCATCTAGGAGTGGCACTGCAGTGTCACGCAGGATGTCCCTTCCAAAAAACCCTCCCCAAACAGCACATGACGCAAAGAAAAAAAGAGGCGCAATGAGGTAGCTGTGTGAGTAAGATTAGCGACCCTAGTGGCCGACACAAACACCGGGCCCATCTAGGAGTGGCACTGCAGTGTCACGCAGGATGTCCCTTCCAAAAAACCCTCCCCAAACAGCACATGACGCAAAGAAAAATAAAAGAAAAAAGAGGTGCAAGATGGAATTGTCCTTGGGCCCTCCCACCCACCCTTATGTTGTATAAACAGGACATGCACACTTTAACCAACCCATCATTTCAGTGACAGGGTCTGCCACACGACTGTGACTGATATGACGGGTTGGTTTGGACCCCCACCAAAAAAGAAGCAATTAATCTCTCCTTGCACAAACTGGCTCTACAGAGGCAAGATGTCCACCTCATCATCATCCTCCGATATATCACCGTGTACATCCCCCTCCTCACAGATTATCAATTCGTCCCCACTGGAATCCACCTTCTCAGCTCCCTGTGTACTTTGTGGAGGCAATTGCTGCTGGTCAATGTCTCCGCGGAGGAATTGATTATAATTCATTTTAATGAACATCATCTTCTCCACATTTTCTGGATGTAACCTCGTACGCCGATTGCTGACAAGGTGAGCGGCGGCACTAAACACTCTTTCGGAGTACACACTTGTGGGAGGGAAACTTAGGTAGAATAAAGCCAGTTTGTGCAAGGGCCTCCAAATTGCCTCTTTTTCCTGCCAGTATAAGTACGGACTGTGTGACGTGCCTACTTGGATGCGGTCACTCATATAATCCTCCACCATTCTTTCAATGTTGAGAGAATCATATGCAGTGACAGTAGACGACATGTCCGTAATCGTTGTCAGGTCCTTCAGTCCGGACCAGATGTCAGCATCAGCAGTCGCTCCAGACTGCCCTGCATCACCGCCAGCGGGTGGGCTCGGAATTCTGAGCCTTTTCCTCGCACCCCCAGTTGCGGGAGAATGTGAAGGAGGAGATGTTGACAGGTCGCGTTCCGCTTGACTTGACAATTTTGTCACCAGCAGGTCTTTGCACCCCAGCAGACTTGTGTCTGCCGGAAAGAGAGATCCAAGGTAGGTTTTAAATCTAGGATCGAGCACGGTGGCCAAAATGTAGTGCTCTGATTTCAACAGATTGACCACCCGTGAATCCTTGTTAAGCGAATTAAGGGCTGCATCCACAAGTCCCACATGCCTAGCGGAATCGCTCCCTTTTAGCTCCTTCTTCAATGCCTCCAGCTTCTTCTGCAAAAGCCTGATGAGGGGAATGACCTGACTCAGGCTGGCAGTGTCTGAACTGACTTCACGTGTGGCAAGTTCAAAGGGCATCAGAACCTTGCACAACGTTGAAATCATTCTCCACTGCACTTGAGACAGGTGCATTTCACCTCCTATATCGTGCTCAATTGTATAGGCTTGAATGGCCTTTTGCTGCTCCTCCAACCTCTGAAGCATATAGAGGGTTGAATTCCACCTCGTTACCACTTCTTGCTTCAGATGATGGCAGGGCAGGTTCAGTAGTTTTTGGTGGTGCTCCAGTCTTCTGTACGTGGTGCCTGTACGCCGAAAGTGTCCCGCAATTCTTCTGGCCACCGACAGCATCTCTTGCACGCCCCTGTCGTTTTTAAAAAAATTCTGCACCACCAAATTCAAGGTATGTGCAAAACATGGGACGTGCTGGAATTTGCCCATATTTAATGCACACACAATATTGCTGGCATTGTCCGATGCCACAAATCCACAGGAGAGTCCAATTGGGGTAAGCCATTCTGCGATGATCTTCCTCAGTTGCCGTAAGAGGTTTTCAGCTGTGTGCGTATTCTGGAAAGCGGTGATACAAAGCGTAGCCTGCCTAGGAAAGAGTTGGCGTTTGCGAGATGCTGCTACTGGTGCCGCCGCTGCTGTTCTTGCGGCGGGAGTCCATACATCTACCCAGTGGGCTGTCACAGTCATATAGTCCTGACCCTGCCCTGCTCCACTTGTCCACATGTCCGTGGTTAAGTGGACATTGGGTACAACTGCATTTTTTAGGACACTGGTGAGTCTTTTTCTGACGTCCGTGTACATTCTCGGTATCGCCTGCCTACAGAAGTGGAACCTAGATGGTATTTGGTAACGGGGGCACACTGCCTCAATAAATTGTCTAGTTCCCTGTGAACTAACGGCGGATACCGGACGCACGTCTAACACCAACATAGTTGTCAAGGACTCAGTTATCCGCTTTGCAACAGGATGACTGCTGTGATATTTCATCTTCCTCGCAAAGGACTGTTGGACAGTCAATTGCTTACTGGAAGTAGTACAAGTGGGCTTACGACTTCCCCTCTGGGATGACCATCGACTCCCAGCAGCAACAACAGCAGCGCCAGCAGCAGTAGGCGTTACACGCAAGGATGCATCGGAGGAATCCCAGGCAGGAGAGGACTCGTCAGAATTGCCAGTGACATGGCCTGCAGGACTATTGGCATTCCTGGGGAAGGAGGAAATTGACACTGAGGGAGTTGGTGGGGTGGTTTGCGTGAGCTTGGTTACAAGAG
Organism: Pseudophryne corroboree; assembly: GCF_028390025.1. NCBI lineage: Eukaryota > Metazoa > Chordata > Amphibia > Anura > Myobatrachidae > Pseudophryne > Pseudophryne corroboree. The sequence continues at coordinate 564,400,357 of NC_086444.1, forward strand.
GAAGGGATTTACTGGTCAGTGGACTGCTTCCGCTGTCGGCCCAAGTTTTTGAACTTGTCACTGACTTATTATGAATGCGCTGCAGGTGACGTATAAGGGAGGATGTTCCGAGGTGGTTAACGTCCTTACCCCTACTTATTACAGCTTGACAAAGGGAACACACGGCTTGACACCTGTTGTCCGCATTTCTGGTGAAATACTTCCACACCAAAGAGCTGATTTTTTTGGTATTTTCACCAGGCATGTCAACGGCCCTATTCCTCCCACGGACAACAGGTGTCTCCCCGGGTGCCTGACTTAAACAAACCACCTCACCATCAGAATCCTCCTGGTCAATTTCCTCCCCAGCGCCAGCAACACCCATATCCTCCTCATCCTGGTGTACTTCAACACTGACATCTTCAATCTGACTATCAGGAACTGGACTGCGGGTGCTCCTTCCAGCACTTGCAGGGGGCGTGCAAATGGTGGAAGGCGCATGCTCTTCACGTCCAGTGTTGGGAAGGTCAGGCATCGCAACCGACACAATTGGACTCTCCTTGTGGATTTGGGATTTCGAAGAACGCACAGTTCTTTGCGGTGCTACTGCTTTTGCCAGCTTGAGTCTTTTCATTTTTCTAGCGAGAGGCTGAGTGCCTCCATCCTCATGTGAAGCTGAACCACTAGCCATGAACATAGGCCAGGGCCTCAGCCGTTCCTTGCCACTCCGTGTGGTAAATGGCATATTGGCAAGTTTACGCTTCTCCTCCGACAATTTTATTTTAGGTTTTGGAGTCCTTTTTTTACTGATATTTGGTGTTTTGGATTTGACATGCTCTGTACTATGACATTGGGCATCGGCCTTGGCAGACGACGTTGCTGGCATTTCATCGTCTCGGCCATGACTAGTGGCAGCAGCTTCAGCACGAGGTGGAAGTGGATCTTGATCTTTCCCTAATTTTGGAACCTCAACATTTTTGTTCTCCATATTTTAATAGGCACAACTAAAAGGCACCTCAGGTAAACAATGGAGATGGATGGATACTAGTATACAATTATGGATGGACTGCCGAGTGCCGACACAGAGGTAGCTACAGCCGTGGACTACCGTACTGTACTGTGTCTGCTGCTAATATAGACTGGTTGATAAAGAGATGTAGTAGTAGTATGTATGTATAAAGAAGAAAGAAAAAAAAACCACGGGTAGGTGGTATACAATTATGGACGGACTGCCGAGTGCCGACACAGAGGTAGCTACAGCCGTGGACTACCGTACTGTACTGTGTCTGCTGCTAATATAGACTGGTTGATAAAGAGATGTAGTAGTAGTATGTATGTATAAAGAAGAAAGAAAAAAAAACCACGGGTAGGTGGTATACAATTATGGACGGACTGCCCAGTGCCGACACAGAGGTAGCTACAGCCGTGGACTACCGTACTGTACTGTGTCTGCTGCTAATATAGACTGGTTGATAAAGAGATGTAGTAGTAGTATGTATGTATAAAGAAGAAAGAAAAAAAAACCACGGGTAGGTGGTATACAATTATGGACGGACTGCCGAGTGCCGACACAGAGGTAGCTACAGCCGTGGACTACCGTACTGTACTGTGTCTGCTGCTAATATAGACTGGTTGATAAAGAGATGTAGTAGTAGTATGTATGTATAAAGAAGAAAAAAAAACCACGGGTAGGTGGTATACAATTATGGACGGACTGCCCAGTGCCGACACAGAGGTAGCTACAGCCGTGGACTACCGTACTGTACTGTGTCTGCTGCTAATATAGACTGGTTGATAAAGAGATGTAGTAGTAGTATGTATGTATAAAGAAGAAAGAAAAAAAAACCACGGGTAGGTGGTATACAATTATGGACGGACTGCCCAGTGCCGACACAGAGGTAGCTACAGCCGTGGACTACCGTACTGTACTGTGTCTGCTGCTAATATAGACTGGTTGATAAAGAGATGTAGTAGTAGTAGTATGTATGTATAATATAAAGAAGAAAGAAAAAAAAACCACGGGTAGGTGGTATACAATTATGGACGGACTGCCCAGTGCCGACACAGAGGTAGCTACAGCCGTGGACTACCGTACTGTACTGTGTCTGCTGCTAATATAGACTGGTTGATAAAGAGATGTAGTAGTAGTATGTATGTATAAAGAAGAAAGAAAAAAAAACCACGGGTAGGTGGTATACAATTATGGACGGACTGCCCAGTGCCGACACAGAGGTAGCTACAGCCGTGGACTACCGTACTGTACTGTGTCTGCTGCTAATATAGACTGGTTGATAAAGAGATGTAGTAGTAGTAGTAGTATGTATGTATAAAGAAGAAAGAAAAAAAAACCACGGGTAGGTGGTATACAATTATGGACGGACTGCCGAGTGCCGACACAGAGGTAGCTACAGCCGTGGACTACCGTACTGTACTGTGTCTGCTGCTAATATAGACTGGTTGAAAAAGAGATGTAGTAGTAGTATGTATGTATAAAGAAGAAAGAAAAAAAAACCACGGGTAGGTGGTATACAATTATGGACGGACTGCCGAGTGCCGACACAGAGGTAGCTACAGCCGTGAACTACCGTACTGTGTCTGCTGCGACTGGATGATAAATAATGATATAAAAAATATATATATATCACTACTGCAGCCGGACAGGTATATATTATATAATGACGGACCTGCTGGACACTGTCTGTCAGCAGAATGAGTTTTTTATAGAATAAAAAAAAAAACACCACACAAGTGAAGTCACACGACGAGTGTTTAACTTTTTCAGGCAATCACAATATAGTATACTATACTACTAACTATACTGGTGGTCAGTGTGGTCAGGTGGTCACTGGTCAGTCACACTGGCAGTGGCACTCCTGCAGCAAAAGTGTGCACTGTTTAATTTTAATAATAATATGTACTCCTGGCTCCTGCTATAACCTATAACTGGCACTGCAGTGCTCCCCAGTCTCCCCCACAATTATAAGATGTGTGAGCTGAGCACAGTCAGATACGAGTGTTTAACTTTTTCAGGCAATCACAATATAGTATACTATACTACTAACTATACTGGTGGTCAGTGTGGTCAGGTCACTGGTCAGTCACACTGGCAGTGGCACTCCTGCAGCAAAAGTGTGCACTGTTTAATTTTAATAATAATATGTACTCCTGGCTCCTGCTATAACCTACAACTGGCACTGCAGTGCTCCCCAGTCTCCCCCACAATTATAAGATGTGTGAGCTGAGCACAGTCAGATATATACATAGATGATGCAGCACACTGGGCTGAGCAGTGCACACAGATATGGTATGTGACTGAGTCACTGTGTATCGTTTTTTTCAGGCAGAGAACGGATATATTAAATAAAACTGCACTGTCTGGTGGTCACTGTGGTCAGTCACTAGTAAACTCTGCACTCTCTACAGTTCTACAGTACTCCTAAGCTCCAGTAAATCAGGTCAATCTCTCTCTCTCTCTCTTCTAATCTAAATGGAGAGGACGCCAGCCACGTCCTCTCCCTATCGATCTCAATGCACGTGTGAAAATGGCGGCGACGCGCGGCTCCTTATATAGAATCCGAGTCTCGCGAGAATCCGACAGCGTCATGATGACGTTCGGGCGCGCTCGGGTTAACCGAGCAAGGCGGGAAGATCCGAGTCGCTCGGACCCGTGAAAAAAAACATGAAGTTCGTGCGGGTTCGGATTCAGAGAAACCGAACCCGCTCATCTCTATTTAAATGTCTAGTTATATCCTGGTCTGCTGGTCTTAGAACAGAAACATGAAGGTATCGTTCATTATGTATAACACCTTCACCATGTTGAAGCCCGGTATTACCCTGGCACTTTGAACACCTGTTTTGTCAGGTAAAAAGATGCTGGTCTCCGTTTGTTGCTCTGTGCTGACACAGTGAAGTGCATGCGGAACACTCATTCCATGCCTCATACATTCAGTAAAGTCTGATCATATGTGCACCTCTATGACAGGGGTGACTATTCTGCATTCCCTTCACTGACAGCATAGAAATATTCTGAATATTAGCTAAAATACTAGCACTAGTGCGCTTGTGTGACACCACCCTATGGGGCCAATTTATCAATTATCTCATTTGTAGTGCGATCTGGGTACGTAATTAGGGCCCAAAATCACACTGCAACAAGAGATTATACTGATGGAATGTATGAATGAACAGACACAGGGACAGGGGCTCAGAAAGGAGCCTGCCCTGCAATGTGGTCACTCCTGTGCATGCACAGTCCACTGACAACACATGTATGGCAGCAATTGTTATGGAGGGTTCCAGAGGAACCGCCTCTTGGTGATTTCAGTGAATTGTAGTCCATAGGCCAGTGGTTCCCAAACTGGGTGCCGTGCCCAGGGGTACCTCGGATTGGTGATCCAGGATCAATTCAAATTGTTTATAGTCAATGTAATAGGCAAAGCAGTGCTAGTTGCTTCCAATCATAAAATATGTGGACAAGCAGAAGTGAATTCTGTCCCCCACCACATAACAAACCCTAAGGATGACATATAAACACAACTTAATTTAATATTTGTTTCTGAATTTCTCCGTAGCTAATGTTCGGCCTAGGGGTGCGTGAAAACAATTCTGATACTCTAGGGTGAAGTGATTGAAAAAGGTTTGGGAACCACTGTCATAGGCAATAGAAGCACAATGCCATGTTCAGAATCAGATGGCGTTAGCTGTGGGGTCCAAACTAAAATCTGACAGCATCGCATCCCACACAGAAACCTATGGGGGCAGTGGCTGCTGTTGGAAATCAAGTGACCATATGCTGCAGTCCCTCCGTCATACAGTTGCGTGATAATATTTGCGGGTATCCCCTGAAAACAGGTGTTTACAGGGACTATGCTGCGACGGAGTATACCATACTGTATTCAGCAGCATGGCTTCAGTATTGCAGCAGAGCGAACCAAAAGACACCGCACAAATCATGGGTACACACATATTTGGCCTGACACCTGCACCTATATGATCTAGATTATCCTTAGAATTATCTTTTTTTCTTTTCATCCTTACTATTGCAGTTTTTGCAGCTTCCACACATCTACCTCTACAGAGTGTGTTTCTTAGGTCCGGTATATGGCCTGTGCATCTCTGTGCATTTTTCCAAGTTGTTGTACTACTGCTTATACATTTTATTTGTGGATAATGTTGTGATGTTGCTATTGGTTACCAGTGGTGTCTGTATTTCTTTATGAGGTGGTATATGAACATGGAATGCGGAAGCCTATAATATAAAAAGGCATCATCAGTGCGGTCAAAAAGCATCAAAAGCATCAAAAGCATCAATGCGGTCGTGCTCTTATATAAAGGCTGAATTGAATAAATGGAATTCTCCCATAGGAAATTCTTGAGAGGGGGGCATGGTGTTTGTGGTGATGCACCTCAAAAGTTATTGGATGCACTGAGCTGAAATTTGGTATGGATGCATAGAACCGTCGCCCGGTGATTTAAAAATGAGTAATTAGCAACAATCTCAAGTTTAATGGGCTCTACACATTGACCGATTACACTGAAAGATATGAACGATATTGTTCATTAATGAATGAGATATTGTTCATATCTTTCAGTGTGTATGAACCAACTATGAATGATTTGCAGTCCCGCGCTCGTTTGTCGTTGCTGCCGACTCGTTTATGCATGCAAGCCAACATGGACAATCTCGTCCATATTAGTATGTAGGGCTATGGGGCCGGGTGACGGGGGGAGTTAAGAAACTTCACTCCACCCGTCAGTCCCCCACCCCACCTGCTCGGCAAGTGTGTAGGGCACTTAAACTGTCAGTTTTTTTTTCTTCCACTTCCTGTTTGGCTAAAACTGACACTTTTCAACTGTAGTCTATGAGGGATGTTTGGGAAGGCATTAGTCAGGGTAGAGGACGAATTAAGATAGAGTGACAAACAGGTAGGTAGACAGAGAGATAGATAGATAGATAGATAGATAGATAGATAGATAGATAGATAGATAGATAGATAGATAGATAGATAGATAGATAGTAGAGTGAGGGAGACATTCTTTCTACTTTCAGAACATACTGTAGTTTCCTATACCTGGCAGCTGTCTAGCTTTCTCCGACTCCTAGCTGGCTACGGTTGTAAGCTAGGCTCCTCAATGCAGCAGCTCAGCTGAGACAGCCCGCTTCGGAGATCCTATATATAGAAAATATAAGAACAGTGCCCAATGGTGCTCAATAGCAGCTACTCAGTGCAGTATCTTCATAGGGGCTTTTTCAACCCCCCAAAAACTTGTGATGCAAAAAAAAGGAAGAAAGATACTACTTCACCAGCGCCTGCTCCATCTATAGTAGAGCAATCCCCCTCTAATCCTCCATAGGCCTCTCTTATTCAGGAGTTTGCCAGAAAGAGAGGGAAGGGTATATCATAGTGTGATACCATAAAAAAACAGTTTAATAAAACAACACTTCTAAAATACACAAATGCATAAGATTCTCCAATATGAATGTTAATACTGTAATGACACAGCATGTGTCACAATGGACATGTACATAAGCTTTATAAAATTCTCTCCCATGAAAAGACAGAAGCAATGGCTGATTACCGGTTCCCAGTGAACTGGCTTGCGTCAAGCGCATGAAATGTCCAGACAGTCTCTCCCAGCTGCAGCAAAGGGATCTCCTGGTCTCAAAACCTCTCCGGGTACAGGCTCAGTCCATCAGCATCAATGTCCAACATGCGGGGACTAAATGAGCAGGATACCCACGCGTTCCAACCCCCCACGGGTCTTCAAGGTCTGCTTTCAGGTGGATGTCTTCCGAGCGCCGCTGGCCCTGTTTTTATCCCCACCCTCCGGATCCTATTGGCCCCAGCACGACTGGTCTCTATACACCGATTGGTCTAAAAGTCTGTGACCTTTGCATGCTAAGGCCACTTCCTATACTACATAAATGGTTTGTATGGCAACACCAATCACGGCAAGTTCTTCTCCCGATCACGTGATCATAGTTACGTGACCAATGCTTCCTGTGTTATAGCTTGATGTAAGCACACAATCTTTGTTTATGTGACGTTATGTCGCTGTCATGGCAACCCTCCTCTCTTCCTGTTGTGCAGTATAGCATATTTGAAGTCCAAAGACGCCACATGTTTCCAAGCGCTTCCGCCTTATAGCATGCGATCGTGGATCTCATTACTGCCTCATTTCTAAGGACATTATTGTTGCCATAGAGATTCTCTTTGAATCGGAAAGAGGCGTTTCTGGATAACAATCACATTATTTAACCCTTCAAGGGCTGTCATTCCAATAGTACACTAGAAATATTAAAAAGCAAAATTTAAAAAATATGTTAAAAACAAAGCATATGTTACTTATAATTTTCACATATAAACAACTTAAAAGCAGAGTGAAAGACCCATCACCATAAAGGTGAAATAAAGAATGGCTTTAGATGGACAATGGTAGGGGACACATGAATTAAAGAAACCATTTTATTTCAAACTCCAGGTTTAGGCCACCGGGTTGTAGGGTGCCTAACTCATAAATCATCCTCATCTCGGTTTTTGCCAGCTGTTGCGGTAGATCTCATCTCTGCCAGTGGCCCTTTACCCATTTCAAGCCCACAACTCGTTTGATAGCCTTGGTGGAACACTTGTGTTGTTTCTTGAAATGATCAGAGAGGGCGTGTGTCTCAAGCCCCTTTCTGATATTTCTTAGATGTTCCCCCCACCATACTTTCAGAGGCCTGGAGGTCCTCCCGATGTAAAATAAATTACAATCGCATTCTATAGCGTACACAACATTTTTTGTGTTGCATGTAATGAAGTCCTTAATCTCGGACTTTTTCCCATTAATGCTAACCTCACAAGTTTTGCTCTGATCTTTTATTTCCCTACATGCAACACAATTCATGCATCAGTGGAATCCTTTGGTCTTAATTCCTGGTCGTACGGTGGGGGGAAGTGCACTGCGTACAAGATTGTTCCCTAAATTGGGTGCTTTCCTGTATACACATTTATGTTTGGTAGGGAGCTGTGGGCCCAATATAGGGTCCTTCTGTAGGATTCCCCAATGTTTACTGAAGATTTTTTCAATAGACTTGGATTGGTTGTTAAAGGTAGTCATGAAGGCCCACTGAAATTTATTCTAATTCTTATTCTGTTGGGTTTTGGACTTCCTTTCGAGGAGGTGATCTCTGTCTATCTTATTTACTTCTCTTGTTGTCTCCTCTACTACCTCTATTTTGTACCCACACAACACAAATTTGGTTTGTATCTACCTTGCTTGTTTGGAATAGACTTCATTATCTGAACAATTTCTCTTTACCCTCTTTAGCTGTCCTACTGGTATGGTTTGTAGCCAGTTTGGGTGGTGACAGCTACTCACATTAGTATAGCTGAGGAAATCTGTGGGTTTCACATAATTCTTTGTATGAATGTGATTTCCCTCTACATATATAGTCAAGTCCAGAAAGTTTACAAATTCCTTACTCTTAGTGAAGGTGAGTTCTATGTTAAGTGGATTGTTGTACAGATACAAGCAGAAATCATTTAAAGATGTTTCATCCCCCTGCCACACAAAGAGGATGTCATCTATGTATCGGGACCAGGACACCAAGCTCGCCCCAAACTGATGACCGCTCCAGATGTATTCTAATTCCCAACATCCCATAAAGATGTTGGCATAGCTCGGGGTGAACTTGGTGCCCATAGCGGTACTGACTTTCTGCAGGCATCACGATTTTTTGGGGGGTTGGAAAAGCCCCTGTGAAGATACTGCACTAATTAGCTGCCATTGAGCACCATTGGGCACTGTTCTTATATTTTCTATATATAAGTTGTCTGTCTTTTCCATTTGAGTAGTTCCTGTAATGCTGCAAACATGTTCAATTACAGAGAAAACAGGAAAATTGCTAAAGTGTTTAAAGAAAGTGGAGAATATACTCCTGTGGTAGATGAGGATTTAGAAAATGTAATGAGGAAACTGGAGAACGTGATGATGAAGGAAAACAGAATCTGGTGGGAGACAGTTACTTTGGAGAAGTACATCTCCCACCAGATGATTCCAAAAGGGCTCCTCATTACAAAGGCTGCCTTTTTTACCACTGCAAGTGATAGTTTTAAGAATAAATGGGAAACCATATTAAGAGACTGTTCATTCAGTCTAATGACTCTCATTATTCAAGACAGGAGGGAGGAATTAAGTAAATTAGAAGAGAAGATAAAAGCATACAGGGAGTGGACTATACCTTTTGTTGATACAAAAGAATACAAAGATCTAGAAAAAAGAGTGGAAAGTAGCATCAGTAGAAATGAAAAGATTATAGTAGACTGGAATATAAAGAAGTTTAAGAGAGATAAAACCCAGTCCAAAGGGATTGAGGAAGAGGATAGGGAGGGAGAAAATACCTCCATGAAAGACCCTACACAGATATCCACACTGAGAAAAAACCAACCAAGTAGAAAGAAATACACCCCAATAGAATATGGGAGAGGAGGGGGAGAAAGGTTTGGTAAAAAGAATAGAACATTACAGTGGAGGTATAGAGAGAGAACACCCCCATATGAGAGAGAAAACAATCTACATATAGGAGAGAATGATCGCTCAAATAGAGGAGAGGGGAGATATAATGCCATACCCCCGAGAAAGGAACCATATACACAATGGAGGCAGAGGAATATGAGTTATAGACATAACTCAGGTGTAGAGACCCCAAAACAAGAAACAAGGACACATAATAGATTTTATGCATTACAAAACGAGGAAAATCAATTTCGTACTCCTTTTTTAGAGAAGAACAGGGACAGAAATTGGTACAGATAAAAATCATTAAGAAACGGGGTAAGAGGGAGGGATTGAATGGAAGGAGGATTACATCATGGTGACGGCTGACGTACAGTCTTTATACACCATCATAGACCACAAAGATGGGATAAGGGCAGTACGGAGGTACTTACAAGGGAGTACACTCAATGAAGGAATGCAAGACTTTATTGTAGAAGGTGTTTTATTCACACCTCAAAATAACTACTTTGCCTTTAAGGATGCCTTTTATCTGCAAAAAGTCGGGACCACTATGGGCACCAAGTTCGCCCCGAGCTATGCCAACATCTTTATGGGATGTTGGGAATTAGAATATATCTGGAGCGGTCATAAGTTCGGGGCGAGCTTGGTGTCCTGGTCTCGATACATAGATGACATTCTCTTTGTGTGGCAGGGGGATGAAACATCTTTAATCCTACAGAAAGACCCTATATTGGGCCCACAGCTCCCTACCAAACATAAATGTGTATACAGGAAAGCACCCAATTTAGGAAACAATCTTGTACGCAGTGCACTTCCCCCCACTGTACGACCAGGAATTAAGACCAAAGGATTCCACCGATGCATGAATTGTGTTGCATGTAGGGAAATAAAAGATCAGAGCAAAACTTGTGAGGTTAGCATTAATGGGAAAAAGTCAGAGATTAAGGACTTCATTACATGCAACACAAAAAATGTCATGTACGCTATAGAATGCGATTATAATTTATTTTACATCGGGAGGACCTCCAGGCCTCTGAAAGTATGGTGGGGGGAACATCTAAGAAATATCAGAAAGGGGCTTGAGACACACGCCCTCTCTGATCATTTCAAGAAGCAACACGGGTGTTCCACCAAGGCTATCAAACGAGTTGTGGGCTCGAAATGGGTAAAGAGCCACTGGCGGAGATGAGATCTACCACAACAGCTGGCAAAAATCGAGATGAGGATGATTTATGAGTAAGGCACCCTACAACCCGGTGGCCTAAACCTGGAGTTTGAAATAAAATGGTTTCTTTAATTCATGTGTCCCTTACCATTGTCCATCTAAATCCATTCTTTATTTCACCTTTATGGTGATGGGTCTTTCACTCTGTGTTTAAGTTGTTTATATGTGAAAATTATAAGTAACATATGCTTTGTTTTTAACATATTTTTAAAATGTAGCTTTTTAATATTTCTAGTGTACTATTGGAATGACAGCCCTTGAAGGGTTAAATAATGTGATTGTTATCCAGAAACACCTCTTTCCGATTCAAAGAGAATCTCTATGGCAACAATAATGTCCTTAGAAATGAGGCAGTAATGAGATCCACGATCGCATGCTATAAGGCGGAAGCGCTTGGAAACATGTGGCGTCTTTGGACTTCAAATATGCTATACTGCACAACAGGAAGAGAGGAGGGTTGCCATGACAGCGACGTAACGTCACATAAACAAAGATTGTGTGCTTACATCAAGCTATAACACAGGAAGCATTGGTCATGTAACTGTGATCACGTGACCGGGAGAAGAACCTGCCGTGATTGGTGTTGCCATACAAACCATTTATGTAGTATAGGAAGTGGCCTTAGCACGCAAAGGTCACGGACTTTTAGACCAATCTGTGTATAGAGACCATTCGTTCTGGGGCCAATAGGATCCGGAGGGTGGGGATAAAAACAGGGAGAAAGACCCAAGGGAGGTCGGAACGCGTGGGTATCCTGCTCATTTATTCCCCGCATGTTGGACATTGATGCTGATGGACTGAGCCTGTACCCGGAGAGGTTTTGAGACCAGTAGATCCCTTTGCTGCAGCTTGGAGAGACTGTCTGGACATTTCATGTGCTTGAGAACTGACGCAAGCCAGTTCACTGGAAACCGGTAATCAGCCATTGCTTCTGTCTTTTCATGGGAGAGAATTTTATAAAGCTTATGTACATGTCCATTGTGACACATGCTGTGTCATTACAGTTTTAACATTCATTTTGGAGAATCTTGTCCCTATAATGAGCACTCCATTGTGCACTGCACTTTTCTATTAAGGAAGCATGGTAAAACATGTACATGTAGTTTGGGTTTATAAAAACACTAAAAAAAACACTACATAGTCTAATATTTATCACTGCAGAAGACACAAACATTTAAATGTTTGCTATAGAAGAACCTATTGGCAACCACATCAACTATTGTATAAATACATAATGAAAGAAACATAGGGATATGTGTAATAAGTTCTGATTTGATGGAACCAGCATGATTTTGATGTTATATAACTGCTAAACTTAACCTGGTTTTGCCACTTTAAAGTTAGTGTCTTGACACATATACCGAGAAGTGTCTCCATTCATCTTACCTGCAGCAGAGTCTAATCGCAGCTTATTTGGTGCATTTAGTATGCCTGTGGGCGCACTAGGAGCAAACCTGCGATTCATAGGAACGCATGGCACCCATGCTCCCACAGCCATGTTGCACGCCGCAGTATAGACGAGCGGGGACACATCTGTACTGTAAGAAGTATTTTTTCTGCTTTTATTACTCAGTGTTAGCATTATTTGTATTATGAATATTATGTATGTTAGGTTTAGTGCAGTAAGTGGTGTGACATATTAGATGCCTATGTTACAATAGTTTTCCACCTTTATGTACAGGTACAACTCAGATAATCAGAATATTGTGCAAAAGTTCATTTATTTCAGTAATTCAACTTAAAAGGTGAAACTAATTATATTATATAGATTCATCACATGTAAAGTGAGATATTTCAAGCCTTTATTTGTTATAATTTTGACAGTTTAAGAAAGCTTACAATTTACAGTTTAAGAAAACCCCAAATCGAAAATCTCAAAGAATTAGAATATTACATAAAATCAATAAAAAAAGGATTTTAAATACAGAAAAGTATAATCATGCATATGTACTCAGTACTTGGTTTGGGCCCCTTTTGCATTAATTACTGCCTCAATGTAGCGTGGCATGGATTCTATCAGCCTGTGGCACTGCTGAGGTGTTATGGAAGACCAGGATGCTTCAATAGCGGCCTTCAGCTCTTCTGCATTGTTCGGTCTCATGTCTCTCATCTTTGTCTTGGCAATTTTCTTAAGCTGTAAGCCACAATCATCAAAATGATAAGAAATAGAGGGGGGAATTCAAATGTTTGAAAAGTCAGTTGGGTGTCTGTTTTTTATCTAATAGACAGGAAAAACCAGACACCCAACCGACTTTTCAAACATTTGAATTCCCCCCATAGTCTTGAAATATCTCACTTTGCATGTAATGAATCTATATAATATATTTCACCGTTTAAGTAGAATTACTGAAATAAATGAACTTTTGCACGATATTCTAATTGTCTGAGTTTCACCTGTATTTTAATGTTTCACCCTTGTTTTTGTTATATCTTAGTTATATCAGCTCGGGACGGGAGCACCAGTACTTGTCCTCTACATGGATAAGGTTCTAAGTTGGCAGGAGGTGGAACATCAACTATGAAATACGTTTTGTTTATACACAATTACATGTCTAAGTTCAGATTGTCCATACACATAAGAAAAGGTTGCACTGGGATGTTGGGTGGTGGCGGTACAGGAAAGTGACTGCAGAAGACTTTGGGGTGATGTACAGTATCAAACAGCAAAGAGTAGATAAGTTACCCATAAATGCCAATTATTCACCACGGGCAATGCCGCATGTCCACTTCTTCACTTTTTCATTGTGTGATACTGTACATCACCCCCTGTATCGGGTAATGCTTTGCTTAGAAGGTGTTGTTGCTACATTCTGCAGGGTTATGGCACCTGTCACCATAACCCATTTCACCCATACAACAGTGTCCTCCTCTTTTTTTAATTTCAAGGGAAAACAAAAACTGCTCTAAAAAACCGTAATACATCCTACTTCTGAATGGTAGCATCTAGTTACCCTTCGTGGAGAGGACCTTTCCCATAATCCCCTTTGTCCAAGTCACCAACTGTTTGGAGAAGTAACCTGTGGCGAGTGTAGCGGAGCGAGACACCGAGCCAGAAGCATGGTAATAATAATAATAATTAATAATAATTTTATTTATATAGCGCTCTTTCTCCAACAGGACCCAAGGCGCTTAACCGATACATAGCATAATATAGTACAGAAAATAATGAAGTACATTTTCATAAAATACAGAAGCATGAAGATACTAAAAGGGACATTATGGAAATGCTTGAGTAAACAGAAAAGTCTTGAGTCTACTTTTGAAGGATTCTATAGTTGGGGCCTCTCGCACTGTGCGGGGAAGTGAGTTCCATAGAGTCGGAGCCGCATGACTAAAAGCTCGACCCCCAGATGAATTACGGTAGATTCTAGGTACTGCTAAAAGTCCTTCATCTACAGATCGCAGTAATCGAGTGGGGCAGTATGGGGTCAGAAGCTGTTTCAGGTACCTTGGGCCTTGGTCATGTAATGCTTTGAAACTTAGTAAGCCAATCTTGAAGATGATTCGCCATCGTACAGGCAGCCAGTGAAGGGAGTAGAGGATGGGTGTTATGTGGCTAGAACGGGGCTGGTTGGTTAATAGCCTGGCAGCTGTGTTTTGCACCAGCTGTAAGCGCTGCAATTCTTTTGCTGGTAGACCAAGGTAGAGGGCATTACAGTAGTCTAAACGAGATGATACAAATGCATGTATGACTTTTGGCATATCATCTGAGGGAATTAAGTGCTTGATTCTGGCTATGTTCCTCAGGTGAAAGAATGAGGATTTGATTGTGGCTGATATCTGATGTTTAAGTGTCAAGCCACCATCCAGGACAACGCCAAGATTCCGCACACGATCACTGGTCTGTAATTCTGAATCCCCGAGTGTAAGTCCAGTTGGTTGGCTATGCTGCAGTCTTGTCCTTCGATGTTGCGGTCGTATCATAAGGACCTCTGTTTTATCCGGGTTCAGTCGCAGCCAACTGGCGCTCATCCACTCCAGTAGTTCAGCTAGACAGCCATTTAGGGTTGCTATTGGGTTATCAGTGCCCGGAGCAAAGGACAAGTATAGTTGTGTATCATCTGCATAGCAGTGGTAGACCAGGCCATGGCGCCTGATTATTTCGCCCAATGGGAGCATGTATACTGCAAAAAACATGGGGGATAGTATAGAACCTTGTGGGACACCACATGGCAATGGCACTGGTGGTGATGAGTATAATCCAGATGATACTCTCTGTGACCTGCCTGTGAGAAATGATTTGAACCAGCTTAGAACTGTGCCATCCAGACCACAGAAATGTATCAGTCGCTCAATCAGAAGCCCATGGTCCACGGTATCAAATGCTGCCGAGAGATCCAGAAGGATTAATATTGAACAGTCACCTCTGTCTTTTGCCATCAGAAGATCATTTAACACACACACCAGGGCTGTTTCAGTGCTATGTCTTCTCCTGAATCCTGATTGAAATGGATCATAAATATCATGGGTTGTCAGGCGGGTTTCCAGTTGATTTGCAACGACTTTCTCAATAACCTTTCCTAGGAAAGGAAGGTTTGATACCGGTCTGTAGTTGGTCATGCAGTCGGGATCTAAATTAGGTTTTTTAAGAAGCGGTCTAACAATTGCTTCCTTTAGGGGTCCAGGAAAAATGCCTGTCTGCAAAGAGCATTGAACAATTTTTGTAAAGACAGGACCAATTATATCAATACAACCTATTAGAAGCTTGGTTGAGGCTGGGTCCAGATCACAGGTGGTGGGACGCAAAATCCGAGCAATTTCAGCAGTGTCCTTTACATCCACTGGATCAAAGCTGGTCGATGAAGGCAGGTAGCTTATATTGGCAGGCTTTGTAGTTTGGCACTCCTTTGATGGCACTGTGGAGATTCCAGCCCGGATGGTGGATATTTTATCTGCAAAGAAGTTTGCAAACTCGTTGCATCTTGCCTGGGAGAGGGCCTCATCAGTCTGCAGGCATGCTGGCTTGCAAAGCATCTCCACTGTGCGGAAAAGTTGAGCTGGCCTATTGTTTGCTGCTGTGATCTCATTTGACAGGAACTGTGCTTTCTTACGAGTGATTGTCGATTGATATTCTACGTTATGCTTTATTAGTTTTATTTTGTCATCCACTAGGTTAGTCTTCCTCCATCGTCTTTCCAGTCTACGCCCCCTTTTCTTGAGCTCACTAACACTGTTGTCGAACCATGGAGCTTGACGTTGTGGTTTGCGAGGTCTTATACGCACAGGGGCGATAATATCAATTGCAGCCATAACATCCCTATTATAATAACAGACTAGGGAACAGGGATCTTCACAGGCACCCAGTATAGCAGAGAGATCCAGATTTGCTGCAAGAGCCTGGGGAGTCATACCCCTCCTTGGACGATACCTGGTCAACTCCACGGGCAGAGATCTTAATTGAGGGGTTGCAACTGAGAACCAGAGGGAGTAGTGGTCTGACCAGATGACTGGGTTTATTTTTAGGTCAGTGACTTCTAATCCAATCTGAAAGACAAGGTCCAGAGTGTGACCACTTTTATGTGTGGCAGAGGGAATGACCTGTGTGAAGCCCAGACCATTCATTGTGCACAGGAGGTCTTGGCCAAGGCGTGAGAGCTCATCCTCCACCCATGCATTGAAATCCCCGAGGATGAGCCATCTTTGATGTTCCAGAACCAGGCCAGCGACAGTGTCTGCAATTTCTTGCAGAAATATCTTTCCATCTCTAGGTGGCCGGTAAATGGTAAGCGAAGCAAGTTCGCAAGGGTGCATGGTGTGTATATAAAACAAAATAAAATAAAAAACAAACGGAGAACAGATAAAACACTAACGTGCTGTATGGGCGGAACTTCTCTTCTGCCCATCGGCGCTGTCTCTTCCTGGTCCTTTACACGAGAGGAACATAGACACAACCACTTCTGGATGGAGAACCACAAAAGGGATATATAGCATGGGACTATGAATTTATCAAATCAGCCCTGCTTAAAGTGCAAGTACTCTATTAGACAAGCACATGCAGGATATATGTTTAATTTGCCAGCTGTCAGGATCCCGGCTTTCAGGATACCGACACCAGAATCCCAACAGCTTGCAATACCGGGAGCCAGAATACCGGCGCAGCAGGACTATTCCCACTCGTGGGTGTCCACGACACCCATAGAGTGGGAATAGAACATTTGGCGAGCGCAGTGATCCACCGAGCCAGCAGCATGGCGAGCGCAGTGAGCCCGCAAGGAGACTCCTTGCACTCGCACCGGTTCCGGCATACTGGTGGCCGCCATGCTGGTGTCGATATATTGACGGCCGGTAAATCATACTGATTCCACATACAGTATCTGCCAACATTCCCCAATGGATGTTTAGGACAAAATAATCTACATGCCCTATCCACCCAACTGAAAAGGTTCTGTTGCACCAGGACTTACTGAATTCCAGGCCTGGCCAACCGGTGGCTCTCCAGCTGTTGAGAAACTACAAATCCCAGCATGCCCTGACACATTATTACTTTTAGGCCTTGCTAAATCTGCAGCAGAGTATGCTGGGATGTGTAGTTTCACAACATCTGGAGAGCCACAGGTTGGCCAGGCCTGCTGTATTCTATCACGTTTAAACTCCAAATTTTTGTATATCTATCAGCACTGTGATTCGCTGGGGGTGCTGCCTCAGACCAATGTTATACTGATAGTAGCATAAAAGAAGAAAAAAGTGTCTAATTCTGGCACACTGACTAGAAAGAGTTATTTTAAAATGTACCTTTTATTTCATAATATTAAGAAAGAAGGAAATTGTTCTTATGTGTATATATGCATGAATAAACAGCGAAATATTGGATAAAGCAATAATGTGATTGATAACAAAAATGTGAATTAAAAATTAAACTGTGTACCCCCTTTGTGTCTGTCTTCTTAATAATATTATTTATTTAATGTATTGCAGCCAAAACCTAAATGTTTTTAATCATTTTCCAGCAATGATATATTTATTTGAGATTATTAAATGAAATATTCTCAGCAATTGAGGAAAAGCACGTCACTCTATAAGCACAGTTTTCAAAAAAGACATATTTCTCCAATAGTAGGTTGTTAGCAGTGCTTAAAGTGGCCCTAGAGAGGTGGTGGAACTCCCCCCCCCCCCCCCTCCCCCACGCCTGTGAAATAAATAGAGTGTGCGCGTGTGTCGCAGAAAAGGGGTGTGGCCTCAAACAAAAGGGGTGTGTTCGCCCAATAGTATCTCCAAGTCAAATTACGCCGCACAGTAGTACAATCTTATTTACATAACACCACATAGTAGTGTCCATTATTCTTGTTATGACACACATAAGTGCCCCTTATATACAAAGCCAAACACAGTAGTAGCACCCCAAATACACGTAATGCCCACAGGAGTAGTGCCCTTTTTACAATGCCCTCAGTAGTAGTGCCCCTTATGCAATGTCTACTGTAGTGGTAGTGCCCATAGTATTGGTGCCCCTTACACAGTGCCCCCAGTAGTAGTTGCCCTTATTTCCCCAGGAGTGATGCCCTTTATTAAGTGCCCCCTATGCAATGCCCTCATTAGTAGTGCCCTCATTAGTAGTGCCCCCAGTGGTAATGCCCCATGTAGTATTGCCCCAGTAGTAATGCCCCCAGTAGTCATGCCCCCAGTCAGAAGTGCCCCATTAGTTATGCCCCCTGTAGTTATGTCACAGTAGATGTGCCCCCATTAGTTACGCGCCAGTAGATGTGCCCCCTGTAGTTATGACCCAGTAGATGTGCCCCCTGTAGTTATGCCACAGTAGATGTGCCCCCTGTAGTTATGTCCCAGTAGTTGTCCCCCTGTAGTTATGCCCCCAGCAGATGTGCCCCCATTAGTTATGCCACCAGCAGATGTGCCCCCATTAGTTATGCCCCCTGCAGATGTGCCCCCATTATTTATGCCCCCAGCAGATGTGCCCCATAGTAGCACTGCTTAAACATACACACACACATAAAACAAACAAAAAAACCCCACTATACTCACCAGCGCCGCACCTGCTGCCGGACCGCTCTGCCCTCCGTGTGGCTGCCCGCTCCTCATGACGTCTCTCCCATAGCGCCGCCCAGCTGCACACTGCCTGAGCCGGAAGCCGGAGCTCTCTGGCAGCCACTGAGGGGGAGGGGCCTGGCGGCCGCTGGTAACACAATCTCAGCGGGTGCCTGACATCTCCCTCCTGGGTTAGGTGAGCCGAAGAGGAGGCGGAAATGGTTCCGTCTCCAAATGGAACTGACGGAACGCAGTTCTGCCCCGTTCCAGCTCACTTTAACCTCTGTTGTTAAGAATATTTAAATTTTTCAGGGACTTGGGGGAAACAAAATTTTCCTCTAATGGACAAAACCATGGGGGTAATTCTGAGTTGATCGCAGCAGGATTTTTGTTAGCAGTCGGGCAAAACCATGTGCACTGCAGGGGAGGCAGATATAACATGTGCAGAGAGAGTTAGATTTGGGTGGGTTATTTTGTTTCTGTGCAGGGTAAATACTGGCTGCTTTATTTTTACACTGCAATTTAGATTGCAGATTGAACACACCACACCCAAATCTAACTCTCTCTGCACATGTTATATCTGCCTCTCCTGCAGTGCACATGGTTTTGCCCAACTGCTAACAAAAATACTGCTGCGATCAACTCAGAATTACCCCCCATGGGGGTAATTCCAAGTTGATCGCAGCAGGAAATTTTTTAGCAGTTGGGCAAAACCATGTGCACTGCAGGGGGGGCAGATATAACATGTGCAGAGAGAGTTAGATTTGGGTGTGTTATTTTGTTTCTGTGCAGGGTAAATACTGGCTGCTTTATTTTTACATTGTAATTTAGATTGCAGATTGAACTCACCACACCCAAATCTCTCTCTCTCTGCACATGTTATATCTGCCTCCCCTGCAGTGCACATGGTTTTGCCCAACTGCTAAAAAATTTCCTGCTGCGATCAACTTGGAATTACCCCCCATGTGCGGTGCAGATATAACATTTGCAGAGAGTGTTAGATTTGGGTGGATTATTTTGTTTCTGTGCAGGGTAAGTACTGGCTGCTTTATTTTTACACTGCAATTTAGATTTCAGTTTGAACACACCCCAACCAAATCTGCCACACATGCACTGCACATGGGGGGGGGCGGGGGTGTCATTCAGATCTGATCGATGCTGTGTATTCTTGCACAGCGGTCGATCAGATCCAAACTGCGCATGCGTCTAAGGCGCAATGCGCAGGCGCGTCAGACGGCTACAACGGGTATCAGTGGTCAGCGACTGGATGGTGCAAAGGATCCATTTGCACGGGTGTTCGCAAGGTGATTGACAAGAAGAGGTTGTTTGTGGGTGGCAACTGACCGTTTACAGGGAGTGTGCGGAAAAGCGCAGGTGGGCTCAAGCGTTTTCAGGGAGGGTGTCTGACGTCAGCTCCGGCCCCGAACAGCAGGATTACATCGCACTGGAAGAGTAAGTCCTGGGCTGCACAGAGACTGCACACACTGATTTTTAGCAGCTCTGCTAACACATAGGAACGCACACTTGTACAGCTAAAATACATTCCCCCTGTAGGCGGCGACTATCTAATCGCAGGACAGCAAAAAACGCAGCCCAGTGATCAGATCTGAATCACTCCCATGGTTTTGCCTATTAGAGGAAAATGTTGTTTAACAATCATCCTTGAATTAGGCCCTATATTAGGATTTTTGGTAAGTATTTTGCAATACATTGAAATTGTCAGTGTGTTGGTATATATTCATTACTCACTTCATTCCGATACTAGAAATTGTTTGTCTGATGTTTATTATCAGCCCAAGTGAATGTGTCAGCATGTAGTTACCTTGTGTTCAACTAATCCCTCAGACACTATTCCCTATAATATACAGGATTCCCTATAATATACTTGGTGTTTGTTATCCACTTAAATGGTTGTACTAATGCTATGATAGAGAGCCTCATTAATATTTGAGATTCACTATAATCATTACCATATGAAATGGGTGTGCCAATGGGTGTTTATTCTATACTCAGTTCTCACACTGAGGAGTTTTCTCACTGCAGGAATAGATTGGGGGACACTGGAGACTCGCTCTCTATTATGTGTCCCTTATTGGGTGCTCTGTTGCAATATCTCATATATTGAAATATTTCAACTAACAAGTATATTAATATGAAGGTACAGCTAATTTGTTTAACAAAGTGTATATCATAAATAGACATTGGAGACTTGCTCCCCAATAACATGTTTTCTACTTGTGTATAGCTATTACTACATTATTACTGTTCCACTGAGTTGTAAGGATATTACAATTCTGGCAAGTTGCAAAGATATATTCCAAGTGGTATAATTATTGGGTTGATGTTGTATCTATTGCCCAGTAGATATAGATCTAATCCTTGTCATATACGGGATGTAGTTATGTGACCGGTGGACAGTAGAACGCCGGTCACAATACCTCCCCCTACATCCCGCTCCCTCACTAGCCCAACGGTCGGCATGCCGATCAACAGGGACTATTCCCACATAGAGTGGGAATAGAAACCGTGGCGAGTGCAGCAAGCCCACAAGGGGCTTGATGTGCTCGCTCCCCCACCGGCATTCTGCTGCCGGGATCCCGGCGGAGGTATGCTGACTGGCGGTCTCCTGACTGCCGGTCATGCATACCACACTCTTCTATACAACTCTTAGGGCGGTATTCAAATGATATCATGCCCAATCTCCTTTCTAAAGTGATCCTCGTCATCACGCATATGGCACCCATAATAATCAGGTTTAGCTGCGTAAAGGATTGGGCGCCTTCACTACCCCGGGGGTAGAGAGCTGAAATGATTATACCACGCCCATCAGCAGAAACAGAAGGGAGTGAAAAGAATTGAATACCACCCTTGTTTAAAATGCTTCATCCCCAGGCTATGTTATAGCTGTTAATTTCCTTGAGTGGCGATGATCCTTTTAGCACATTGGTGCAGATGTATTAACCTGGAGAAGGCATAAGGAAGTGATAAACCAGTGATAAATGCACCAGCCAATTAGCTCCAATATGTAAATTAACAGTTAGGAGCTCACTGGCTGGTGCGTTTATCACCTTGCATTTATCACTGGTTTATCACTTCCTTATGCCTTTTCAAGGTTAATACATCTGCCCCATTGTCCTACTGCTGTTAGTATGCCCACTGAATAATAAGCAGTGAGTCAGCAAACCGTCCTATTCACGGACTACCGATATAAATATACAAATATAGATAGGTATGGTGGCGAGTAGCAATTTCATATAAATGAGGACATGAGTGTATAGTGCAACGCCAACGCGCACTTTGCTGTGAAGGCAGACCTCGTGAAAAGCTGCAATTTGCAGAGAAACGCATTGAGGCTAATGCACCTGCTGCCACTCTTATGCACCACTCTGCTGGACAGTGCATAAGCTGGTTCTACTCCCATCAGACTCCGTCTGGGAGTCACAAGCGCTGGATGCCATTCCCTGCATACCATGCTGTGTCATATCCAGCAGCCGGAGCATTGGCGAGTGGTCGCCGCGTTTCAGACTGATGGGACTTTTGTGACGAGAGTCTCTGCGACATCTTCAACTTTGGTATATTGCTTATTACAGCTCACAGTGGTCATCAGTCTCTGACATATAAGAACGGCATATAAGGTGTGGACTTTAACCCAATGAGGCTTTTTTATTCTTTGTGTGCACAGCAAGATTACTGATATGTATATGCAATTGTCATTTGCTATTTTTTTTGTTTTGTATATGTGCTTATTATTTTAGGCTATTGGTATTACACTTTCTTTTATATATTATGCTTAGTGTGTCTATGATACATTGGTAGCGCTCTCATTCCCATTTCTTTTTAACATATCTTAAGATAGATGCGACCTAGCACAGTATGTTAAATGTGCCTGATGCTTTAAGCATATCATAATGCAGCCATTCATCAATCAACTATCTCATGATGTAAAGAGGGCTAGGGGTCAATACAATTAGCCATGAGGGGGCAAGTTTTAACAGCAGAGGAACACCAGCAACAGCAGATGAATTTGTCCGTTCCCCCCTCTCATGGCCTGATCTCACCCAGGACTCACATTTTCCTTATACACAGCCCTATGGAGCTGTGAACGAAAAGCCACAGGTCCAGAGCTACTTGCCGGGCAAGCTGCTTTGCCCCTATTTTAATTGACCCCTTAGTGTGTTGAGCATAGATGTTTAAAAACACAAACGTAATCTTGGCACCAGTACTCAAACACCAGGTTGGTTAGTTTTCTCCTATTGTATGCGGGGGGTGAAGGGGAGGGAGTATATAGTGTGGGGCAACCAGCATCAGCATATGACAGCCTGGGTCAATACACTACTAATGGCTAGCCCTGCATTATAGTATATCACCCTACAGGTAGCAGAACAGGCAGAAGAATCAGGTGCTGGCTTGCATAAAAGATACATATGGCAAAGTGATTGCAGCTATTATCTAGTATGTTTCATCAGTAACTACTCTCTCAGTGGGAAGATGCTTAGTGACAGGAGGTTGTTTATATACATACACCTTCTCTGTTCACCTAACTGTATATAGGAAAAAGAATAAAACTTTTATTATCATTATTTCCATTTCAGAAAAAGCAGTAAAAAGTAATCAATACTTAAAGAAATTATTTTAACAATCTTTATGTCAGCTTCGATCTTCCTTCTCATTATAAACTACAAGCCTTTTCTTCCTCTAGTTATCTGTTCACAAAAACTAAAAACAGTTTAAGCAAACACAGATATTATGGTGTGGTTACATTAACCCTGTAACAATATACTGTGTCATCGTACAGTGTGAATGCAGACACAGTATACTATTACATCGTACTGGACCGTTGCAAGTTTACACACAGCTACAGTCCGTTTTATTTATTTTGTATCCAGGTACACTCAGTGGGGGTACCTCCACATATATCTTTTCTTCAACAAAAGGTAAAAAAAATTATATTAACGACTACATCAACTGAGCGGACTACGGGGGTTATTCAGAGATGAACGCTAAATTAGCATCACAGTGAGCAGGTCTGAATCACCCCCTATGTTGCAATGCAAGGGGAGCATCAATTCACCAGCAACTGAATCCCCCCCCCCCTTAATCTGCACATTTTTCATCCTCCCCATCTGCAGTGCAACATGGCTTTGCCTGGGACAGGTGCAGTTACTTGCACCTAGGCCAATGGTTCCCAAACTTTCTTGAATCATGGCGCCCTAGAAGATCAGCATTTGTAAATTAGTAAATTGTGCCTACCTATCATCCTTAGTGTCAATTATGTGGTGGTGTGCATTTGTGCTTCTGTTTGTCCACATGTTTTATGATTGGCAGCCACTAGCGCTGGTTTTGCCTATCACTTTGACCATAAATAATTTGATTTGGTCTTGGACCATCAACCCGAGGAACCCCTGCAAGAGCCTCGCGGCATCCCAGGGTGCCACGGCCCACCGTTTGAGAACAACTGACCTAGGCAAAGCCAAATCAGGATCAGGTCCTTAACCTGTTCCTAGTTATGCTAGTAATCCAGACCATGACACCCATCATTTTGACATTAAAATGATTGAAAATGTTTCATATTTGATAGGTCCCCTTAAACTTTTCCTCTACATAGTTAGAACACATATATTGCATCAGGTTATGGGATGTACAGATAATGAATAACAACAAGAAATAACAACAATAAAGTGACTTTTTAATATCAAATAATAACTGAATTAAACATCCTCACAAAATGATTTACGCATATATTTTCAGACATAATTGTGGTGTCTGATTAAACACTTGTTTGACAGTGAGAAGAGGAGGAGGCAGAGAGGACAGATAGTGAGAGAGACTAAGGAAGTTTACGCTACGACTGTATGGTTAGTCACTTGAAAATCCAAAAACTGGGAGGTACAAATGGTGGGGGGGGGGGGAGAAAAATGCATTTTGCACTTGCCTCAATAATGTGATCCACCTCACTACATAATGGTGACCATGTCAATTAAGAGGTCATCTAGGTGTGTAGAAAGAGAAAATAAATCTAAATAATACCCCTTTCAAACCGCCTGACATGGGAGCTCAGCGGTGACAACGCTTGGAGATCGCATGTTCTTCAAGCGCCAGTCGTACAGAGAGTGAATGAGAAACGGAGGGCAGGCACCCAGCTCCCATTCACACCGCACAGTGAGTCAGGTTGAATACATGTTGAATACTGCTCACGACCAGGGTTTAAATACCGGGTCACGCGACTCAGTATTTCAACCCTTGCACCTTTTAGACCGCACCGAAAGATGGGTTATGCGCGCTCATGTGCCAATAACTTGTGTTCATATGTAGCAGGGGTATTTGAGATATACATCAGATGACAATAGTTAGCAACCATCAATGTTCCCAATCCTGGGTTTTTTTATTATTATTATTGTTGCCAGCCAGAAGATGCTGCTTTCCAAGGCACATCAAATAGCGACCACTTGCTTTTTTGCACTTAAGCTAGAGACATACGGCACGCAGTCTGACCCTCATATGGTTTTGATGTCATGGCTAGTAGCCATGGCATCGTTTGATTTCATGTCAGAAGCCTGTAAGCATTTGAGGCCGGGCTTCCGATATCCATCCCTAAATCTCAATATGTGCATTGCACAAAAGTGTCATCATCACATCAGCAGCCCAATCACAGATCACCGCAGAACCACCAATTTCATTGATTACAGAATTTCAGTTTTAATGATAATGTGTGGTTTAGCTTTAAGCTTTTAAATGAATTTAGGGACAGCAGGACTATCTGTACTGTACTATATATATATATATATATATATATATATATATATATATATAAATAAAAACATAATATGATGGGCAGGATGCCGCAGTCGGAATCTTGACGGCCGGCATCACACCCGCCAGTAAATAGTATATAACCCGCTTTTTATATGGTGTCTGGAAATGCACTTTTCTGTCAAGCTGAAATGAAAGGAGTTAAATGCACCTTGCTAAAATAATAATGCCATCCCCTGTGTGATCTCCACCCCATTTTAAACCACCATCTTTATGACAGATTTTCATTTGTTTCAGCAAATCAACCATTGAAAAAAACAAAACCATAACACAACATAACTGTCCCAAGATACATCGGTGCATTGTCAAATATCAACCAACACTGGTTCTGTTAACTCTTTATCTCATTTTAATTTGTATACCCTGCAAAAGTAGATCTTGTTTTTGCATTGCTCCACAAACCTAGACCCACCAATGCATCTATTCCAGTCTTTGGAAATACTCTAGGTCAGTGCAACTGCTCCCATCTGCTGGAGCGAACTTCTGCCACCTCCATGAACCTTTGGCACAATTTCTCAAATCGAGGTGCACATCATTACAAAAGGGGACACTGTGCCAAGCTTCAGATGTTTTGTACTTTGTAACTTAGCCCATTGTGTATTTAGCATTTCATACGTAACAAGTCTCCATAATCTAAAAATATCCAAGACATAATCATACTGCTTTCTAAAGTATTACATTCAAAATAGATATCAAAGTGGCAAGTGTTCACTATAATACTTTTTGAAACTACTTTCACACCTGTTACAATAGACGGGATCCGGTCTCTAGGTCGACAGTAACTAGGTCGACATGTTCTAGGTCAACATGATTTTTTCACGATTTTTTCTTTTTTTTAACCTTTTCATACTTAACGATCCACGTGGACTACAATTGCAACAGTAACCTGTGCCGAACGAAGCGGTAGCGGAGCGAGGCACCTTGCCCAAAGCTTGCGAGCCATGCGAGGGAACACGGTGCACTAATTGGGGTTCTCGGTCACTCTACGAAGAAAACCCAAAAACCCCCCATAAAAACCTCATGTCGACCTTTTGACCTGTAGACCTAAAGACCCTGTCGACCAATAGTGTTCGACCTAGACACTGTCGACCTAGTTACTATCTACCTTCCATACCACACCCTACAATGGACACCTTCCTGTACAACTTCATAGAGCTGAAGATATCCTATACCCTGGTTGCCAAAATGTGCAAAACAGTACCAGAAAGGTTGAAGAAAAAAAAAAAAGTACTTCCTTCCTTAGAATGGTGTCTAAGAAATAGCCCTTTGCTGGACAATTCAGCTTACTAAATAGATCAAAAAACCTGTAATAAAGTATCATTATTTAGTAGTTTAAGCAAATAACATTATTTTCTTTATGGACTTCATTGTGTTCCTACTACATTCTCATTATAGAGATGAAGATTACAAGAGACAACACAGTAGGAAAATATAAATAGTCCTGAGTGGAGTAACACACGAACAATCCATCCTTGTGTGTCTGCATTTTCCCCAAGATCCCACGTGGAAAAATTAGATCGATGACGCTGCACATGTCCTATTTACCAGGTAGGAAAATAATTCTTCTGTGTAGAAAATATCAGCTATATATAAAATGTTTCAATAAATAAGATTGATACATTTGACTAAAGAGAACAGTACTTGAGGAAATTGAAAGCAAAATACTTTTTGTTCTCAACCTGGTGGCAACCAAAGACCAAAACCAATGATGACAGCTACGAGAAGTGCCACATGTCCCATTTGACCATTAAGAGAACACACTGCAGAGGAAAAATGCTTGATAGTCAGGTTGTGATTCATGTAATTTTCACAGGGGACTTTTTGCGGGCACAGAGCAGGCTGACATAGGGTACCCCGATAAACGCCCACTTCTCACTGGGCCAGAACTTAATGACTGGTCCCTGCTCTGGGATTTCTGACGCGGCATCAAAGTAGGCGAAGCAGACACAGCCAAGATAAGCAGCCAGACAGATGAGAATGTGCCTACAAGACATAAGAAATCAGATAATCATTACTATACAGGTACACCATTCTGGAGCATATGTAATCAGTAAGCAACTTATCACCTGTGGCGAGTATACGGACAGCTTTTATTGTGTATTCAGATGGAGATTCTATTTACTGACCCAACAGTGGTTTATAGATATTAGTATTTGTGAGAATTCTATTTGTTATATTTTGTGTGAAGTTTTTTTATTTTTTTTATAAATGTGGTAATGCTGTTTAGTAATATACGTGTCTTGTTTACACCATTCAATACCTTTGTTTTTACATAATAAACTCAGTAACACTATTACTTGTACACAAAGAAATACACACTGGAAGATCAGGACAAGGTCTGTCACTATAACACACAATACAAGTTTTCCAGGGAAACAAACATGTCTGAATCAATACTGATATGTAATTATCACGAAGAGAAGGGGCAACAATGGAATTAGGGAAAAAGATACAACAACCCCCTCCTGTGCACTAGTGGCTAGCCATTTGGGAAATAGGAACAAGCACAACTTACCATACACAGTGGAGGTAAGGGAAGTTGAAATGAGCCCATATTTCACAGAAAGCTCTGTCACTGATCCAGCAGAGTAATGCTAATGTCCACCAAAAGCCAGACAGCAGACCCAACTTGTACACTCGCATGTTGTCACACCTGGAAAAAACACAAAAATTAGGCACCGCAACACAAGTCACCAAACTAAATTTTGCTAGATTAATATTTAACATAGTAACATAGTTGGTGAGGTTGAAAAAAAGACCAGTAGTCCATCGAGTTTGACCTAAATTGTATTGTATTCCCTATTCTATTTAAGTTAAAGGCTATGTCCTCATATCTTTTTCCGTTAGAAATTCATCTAACCCATTTTTAAATGCATTGACTGAGTCCGTCATTGCAACCTTCTCTGGCAGTGAATTCCATAATCGTATTGCCTTTACAGTGAAGAATCCCTGCCTGCGCGGAGTACGAAATGTCCCCTCCTCAAGCCTTAGTGGGTGTCCGTGCGCCTTGTGTAGAGGTGTCATAATAAACAAATCACCTGATAGCTCTGTGTATTGTGTGTATTATCTCCTATATATTTGGCTACATCTGTGACTCTGTGCCTGCCCGTAACGCTGGGCGGAGTCACAGTCACAGATCTACCAGAAACAGTCCCCTTCCTCAGCCCGCCCAGTCTCCGCCCACTCCCCTGTCTCTCTCCTCCCCGTACACTCCCTGCAGCAGTGCTGCCAGCTCCTGGTCACTGTACTCCGCGGGGCGGCTACCACATGGTGACATGCTGTCCCGCTGCTAACACTACCCCAGTCGCAGCACTGTATATATCCAGCCAGTACCCGGGGCTCCCGCGGCAGTAGCTGCTGTCACACACGTGCTCGGGGCGGCTGTAGCCAGATAATATTATTGCAGTCAGCAGTGACATACCTCCCAACTGTCCCGATTTTCGCGGGACAGTCCCGTTTTTTGGGGACTGTCCCGCTGTCCCACCCGCGTGCCGCAGTGTCCCGCGGTGGGGGGGGGGGCAGTAGGGAGGCTCCGTCTCTCGCTGCCCTGCTTAGCAGAGCAGCAGTGAATAGACGCTGTGCGCATGCGCACAGCGTCTATTCATTGGAGACAGAGGGAGAGGGGGCATATGCCAGCAGCTCACAGAGCACTGGGCATACCCCTTCAGTGACGAAAACGGGGACGTGGCTCGCGATCGCGGGTCCCCCGCGAAGCCACGCCCCCTTTTCGTAGGCCACGCCCCCTTTTCGGGAGCTTCACCGCGCGTGTGTCACTCTTTCAAAAAGAGAAACGTTAGGAGGTATGGCAGTGACATGGACGGGTTTCCTATCTCACCCTGCCTCCCGCCCCTCACCTATTGCGGATCATTAAATAGAATAGCCAGTGACTACTCCTAGCCCCACCACTGCGTTACACAGGCGCCCTCGGGATCGGGAAGATATTCTCTCTCCCTCCTATGTCACAACACCGTAGCCATAGGGATCTGCTATGTGGTGCAGTACTGTAAGTCCGGGATGTGACTGTTCATGTCACTGTCAGCCGCACGGGCGACGTCACTGTGTGATGCAATGCTGCAGCAGTATTAATGTATTATTGTCCGGGTGACGTCACTGTTCTACCAGCTGCTGCAGTGTTGCTGTATTGTGCCCGGGTGACGTCACGGTGTGACGTTGCTGCTGCTGGCCAGGTGCCTTGGTATAGTAGCTGTGCGAGAGACGTGTCTCCCAGAGAGTCGGGTGACACTGCAGCCGCTGACTGTAAGCGGGACTCTTACTAACCGCCTCAGTCTTGCAGCTGCCGCAGAGTTCAGGGGAAAATGCTACTATACAGTAGAAGGCTACTCACAGCCGCACTCGCCCCCCACCCACCCGTAGCACTAACACCCGCGGCCCCCGCCCGCTCCCCCACCAGTAGCAACAACACCCACGGCACTCCCGCATGCTCCCCAACCAGTAGCACCAACACCCGCGGCCCCCCACCTGCGGCACCCACCGCATCCGCCCCCCACCCCTGCAGCCCCCCCGCGGCACTCCCGCCCCCAACCGTAGCTCCCACACCTGCAGCACTCCCCACCCGCGGCACCCCCGGCCCTCCCCCACCCCACCCCCATACCCACCTCTCCCCCCGCTACATCCCAGCACCCTCCACCCCACCCGCACCACCACCGCATCTGCCCCTCCTGCACCCGCCCCTCCCCCATCCGCAGCCCCCCTGCTCCTGCTCCACCAACTACGGCACCCACGGCACTCCCACACCAGCCTCTCCCCCCGCCCCTCCCACACCACCCCTGCTCCCAAGCCCCCACCCATGGCACCCACGCCCCTCCCCTACCTGCAGAACCCCCCCAACCGCACACGCAAAAATGGCATCCTCGCACCCACCCAACCACACCACCCCTGCACCCACCCCTCCCCTCCCCCCCACCACCCACCTGCCCCACCCCCAACACCACCACAGCTGGCCCTCTCCAACTGCGGTAACCACACACCCACCCCTCACCCACCTACAGCGCCCTTGGATCCCCTCCCCCATCCGCCCCTCTCCTGCCCGCGCCGCATCCGTACCCCCATCACACCCCCGCAGCCGCTACTCCCCCACCCACAGCACCTCCGGACCCTCCCCCACCCCATCATCTATAGACACCTTCCCCCATTCGCGGATCTCCCCCGCCCCCAGCACTTCTGGACCACCACCCACAGCACCTCAGGACCCCCTCCCCCATCCACTGCTCCCCTGCAGCCACCCACAGCATCTACATACCCCATCCCGCACCCACACCTCCCCCACCCGCAGCACTTCTACAACCCAACCCCCCCCCCTGCAACCCCACCTCCGACTACGCACCCCCACTACATCGGCCCTTCCCACGCACAGCACGTCCAGACCCCCTCCTTCATCCACAGGCTCCCGTACCTGCCCCTCCACCACCAGCAGCATCTACAGACCCCATCCGCACCCCCTCACACCCCCACCCCTGGCGCACCGCCCGCAGCATCCCCACACCCACCCCTCCCCCACCGCCACACCCCTGCCCCTCCCCCACCCGCCGCAGCAGCACCCCCGGCCCTACCCCGACCACGGTATCCCCGCACCGGCACCCTCCCCCACCCACCGCCGTAATCCCGCACCCACCCCTCACTCATCCACAGCACCCACGGACCCCCTCCCCCATCCGTGCCAACCCCGCACCCGCCACTCCCCTGGCTACCACACATCCACATCAGCTACCCCATCCAGATCACCTACCCCACCGCAACACCCCCGCACCCACCACTCCCCCAACTACAGCACCTACCCACCCGCATTATCTACAGACACCCTCCCCATCTATGGACCTCCCACACCTGCCCCTCCCCCACCCGCAACACCTCTGGACCACCACCCGAAGCACCTCCGGACTCCCTCCCCCATCCACAGCTCGCCCGCAGCCACCCCTCCCCCATCCACAGCATCTACATCCCCCACCCACAGCACTTCTGAAACCCATCACCTAAACTCACCCCCCCTGCACCTCCAAACGCACCCACCTACATCGCCCCTCCCACACACACACACACATCACCTCCATACCCCCTCTTTCATCCACATTCCCTCGCACCCACCCCTCCCCCACCAACAGCATCTACACTTCCCACCCGCCCCTCCCAGCAGCACCTCTAGACCCCCTTCCCCATCTGCGCCCCCTCCACACCTCCCCCTCCCCCACACACAGCACCTCTGCACCCTTTCCGCCATCCGTGCCCCTGCACCCACCCCTCCGCCACCCGCAATACCTCTGGACCCCCTCCCACACCCACCCCTCCACCACACGTAGCACCTCGGACACCATCTGTAGCCGCTACAAGGGATTCCCTGAATCGGGGTGATCAGCGGCACGGATAGGCACCTCACTGAACCCACCCCCTTTCCAAACCCCCCCCACACACACAACTTCTGTGAGTATAGTTGCTACCAATGGACATTGGATTAATAAGAAACACTAATGCTGTGGCCATTCTGTGTCTAAGCGACACTGCTACCTGTGGGCATTGTGTATAAGTGGCGCTGCTACCTGTGGCCACTGTGTGCATAAACGCAGCTACTACCTGTGGCCACTGTGTGTAGAACCAACTCTGCTACCTGTGGGCACTGTGTGTATAAGCGGCTCTGCTACCTGTGCCCATTATGTGTATTAGCGGCTCTGCTACCTGTGGGCATTGTGTATAAGTGGCGCTGCTACCTGTGACCACCGTGTGTATAAACGCAGCTACTACCTGTGGCCACTGTGTGTAGAACCAACTCTGCTACCTGTGGGCACTGTGTGTATAAGCGGCTCTGCTACCTGTGCCCATTATGTGTATTAGCGGCTCTGCTACCTGTGGGCATTGTGTATAAGTGGCGCTGCTACCTGTGACCACCGTGTGTATAAACGCAGCTACTACCTGTGGCCATTGTGTGTAGAACCAACTCTGCTACCTGTGGGCACTGTGTGTATAAGTGGCGCTGCTACCAGTGGCATTGTGTGTATAAGCAACACTGCTACCTGTGGCCATTTTGTATAAGTGGCGCTGCTACCTGTGGCCATTGTGTGTAGAACCAACTCTGTTACCTGTGGGTATTGTGTGTATACGCGGCTCTGCTACCTGTGGGTATTGTGTGTATACGCGGCTCTGCTACCTGTGTCCATTTTGTGTATAAGCGCCTCTGCTACCTGTCGTCACTGTGTGTATAAGCGCCTCTACTACCTGTGTGGGGTGGTATTCATGTGACCGCCGGTCAGCTGACCGACAGTCACATGACCTCCTCCATGAGCCCGACGGCTCACTACCCCGATGGTCGGCATGCCGACCAACAGGGACTATTTCCACTCGTGGGTGTCCACGACACCCATAGAGTGGGAATAGAACCCGTGGCGACCGCAGGTCGCCACCGAGCCCGCAGTGTGGCGAGCGCAGCGCGCCCGCAAGGGGCTTGCTGCACTCGCCCCTCCCCGACGGGATCCCGGCGTCGGTATGCTGCCGGGATCCCGGCTTCGGTAAGGTGACCGGCGGTCAGGAGACCGCCGGTCACCAGTACTACACCCCCTGTGGGCACTGTGTATATAAGCGCCTCTGCTACCTGTGGGTATTGTGTGTATAAGCGACTCTGCTACCTGTGGCCATTGTGTGTATAAGCGCCTCTGCTACCTGCGGGTATTGTGTGTATAAGCGACTCTGCTGCCTGTGGGTATTGTGTGTATAAGCGACTCTGCTACCTGTGGCCATTGTGTGTATAAGCGGCTCTGCTACCTGCGGGTATTGTGTGTATAAGCGACTCTGCTGCCTGTGGGCACTGTGTGTATAAGCGCCTCTGCTACCTGCGGGTATTGTGTGTATAAGCGACTCTGCTGCCTGTGGGTATTGTGTGTATAAGCGGCTCTGCTACCTGTGGCCACAGCACTTTGGTGTCTTATCTACAGTGCATTGCTGTTACTCATCTGGTACTTCATGATGCAGACACTAGCAGTATAAACTACACTGTTATTCATTGTGCCCTGCGGCCACTCTGCACGCCCTCACAAAGGGCTACGCCCCCTTGACAATCGCACGCCCTTCCCCCTTGCAATATTTACCCACTGGCATAAAAAAAAAATTCTCGCAACGGTATTTTCTCTCTAACACCTTCCCTCTCTTTATCCTCTACCTACCACCCTGACTCTCCCTATCCTTTACCGATCGCACAGCATTTCTGTACATTCCCTCCCCCCTGACATCTCTCTATCTTTTCTCAATCGGACACCATTTCTGTATGCCCTCTATACTGCCCTGAATTTCTGGATCTACTATCTACCGGGCTGCGTATGTTTAAAGGCCTGCAGGGGTTAACGGGGCGTAGCCCCTAACGACGGTGTGAAGAGCACCCGTAGGGCGCGATGAATCACCTAATATATATATATATATATATATATATATATATATATATATATATATATATATATATATATATATATATACACATATACACACACACACACACATACATATATACATATATATAAAATTTGTAAATTTTAATCATATCTCCTTTTAGTCATCTAATTTCTAGCGTAAACATATCTAACCTAGAAAGCCTCTCCTCACAGTCCAGTGTCTCCAACCCCTTAACCACTTGCCTGGCAAGTGCTCTTTCTGACCTGGTTGCACAGGATGCGACCAGTCAGATAGAAAGTGTTAGCAGCGGCAGGAAAGAGAAACTTCCCTCCGCTGCTGCTGTCAGAGGGACCGAAAGGTCCCTCTGCCTCCCCCCACTCTCCCCCTGTGTCTGCCGTGCTGCCGATCACTGCTGATCGGTCAGCACGGCAGGATCACCCCCCACCAGCGACTGCAGACAATGGCAGCCGCTGGGGAGTGTAAATAAACCCTCCCTAGCTGTCACCAGACCCCCCCCCCCTGCATACCTCGAGGCTGTCCCGGCTTTCAAAATGAAAGCCGCGATGGTCGCGATGTTACCATGGTCGCGATGTTCCCGATCAATGTTTCGATGTTTGGAGGGAAAATTATTTTTTTTAACAAAGATTCAAAAAATTTATTTTTTCTTCTTTTTTTTTTTTAAACTAAAATCATTTGGGATAGGGTTAAATTCGTGTTCTTCACCTAATTCACTCATAAAAAAAATAATAAGATTTTACTTACCGATAAATCTATTTCTCGTAGTCCGTAGTGGATGCTGGGACTCCGTCAGGACCATGGGGAATAGCGGCTCCGCAGGAGACAGGGCACAAAATTTAAAAGTTTGACCACTAGGTGGTGTGCACTGGCTCCTCCCCCTATGACCCTCCTCCAAGCCTCAGTTAGGATACTGTGCCCGGACGAGCGTACACAATAAGGAAGGATTTTGAATCCCGGGTAAGACTCATACCAGCCACACCAATCACACCGTACAACTTGTGATCTGAACCCAGTTAACAGTATGACAAACGTAGGAGCCTCTGAACAGACGGCTCACAACAATAACAACCCGATTTTTTTGTAACAATAACTATGTACAAGTATTGCAGACAATCCGCACTTGGGATGGGCGCCCAGCATCCACTACGGACTACGAGAAATAGATTTATCGGTAAGTAAAATCTTATTTTCTCTGACGTCCTAGTGGATGCTGGGACTCCGTCAGGACCATGGGGATTATACCAAAGCTCCCAAACGGGCGGGAGAGTGCGGATGACTCTGCAGCACCGAATGAGAGAACTCCAGGTCCTCCTTAGCCAGGGTATCAAATTTGTAGAATTTTACAAACGTGTTCTCCCCTGACCACGTAGCTGCTCGGCAGAGTTGTAATGCAGAGACCCCTCGGGCAGCCGCCCAAGATGAGCCCACCTTCCTTGTGGAATGGGCCTTGACAGATTTAGGCTGTGGCAGGCCTGCCACAGAATGTGCAAGTTGAATTGTGCTACAAATCCAACGAGCAATTGTCTGCTTAGAAGCAGGAGCACCCAGCTTGTTGGGTGCATACAGTATAAACAGCGAGTCAGATTTTCTGACTCCAGCCGTCCTTGAAATATATATTTTCAATGCTCTGACAACATCCAGCAACTTGGAATCCTCCAAATCGCTAGTAGCCACAGGCACCACAATAGGCTGGTTCAGGTCAAACGCTGAAACCACCTTAGGCAGAAAGTGAGGACGCGTCCGCAGTTCTGCCCTGTCCGAATGGAAAATCAGATATGGGCTTTTATACGATAAAGCCGCCAATTCTGACACTCTCCTGGCTGAAGCCATGGCCAGTAGCATGGTTACTTTCCATGTAAGATATATCCAAAACTACATTAAGATCCCACGGTGCCACTGGGGGCACAACCGGGGGCTGTATATGTAGTACTCCTTTTACAAAAGTCTGGACTTCAGGAACTGAAGCCAATTTTTTCTGGAAGAAAATCGACAGGGCCGAAATTTGAACCTTAATGGACCCTAATTTGAGGCCCATAGACAATCCTGTTTGCAGGAAATGTAGGAATCGACCCAGTTGAAATTCCTCCGTCGGGGCCTTCCTGGCCTCACACCACGCAACATATTTTCTCCAAATGCGGTGATAATGTTGTGCAGTCACCTCCTTCCTGGCTTTTACCAGGGTAGGGATGACCTCTTCCGGAATGCCTTTTTCCCTTAGGATTCGGCGTTCAACCGCCATGCCGTCAAACGCAGCCGCGGTAAGTCTTGGAATAGACACGGTCCCTGCTGAAGCAGGTCCCGTCTTAGAGGTAGAGGCCACGGATCTTCCGTGAGCATCTCCTGGAGTTCCGGGTACCAAGTTCTTCTTGGCCAATCCGGAGCCACGAGTATCGTTCTTACTCCCCTTTGCCGTATAATTCTCAGTACTTTTGGTATGAGAGGCAGAGGAGGAAACACATACACTGACTGGTACACCCATGGTGTTACCAGAGCGTCTACAGCTATTGCCTGAGGGTCTCTTGACCTGGCGCAATACCTGTCCAGTTTTTTGTTGAGGCGGGACGCCATCATGTCCACCATTGGTCTTTCCCAATGGACCACAATCATGTGGAAGACTTCTGGATGAAGTCCCCACTCTCCCGGGTGCAGATCGTGTCTGCTGAGTAAGTCTGCTTCCCAGTTGTCCACTCCCGGGATGAACACAGCTGACAGTGCTAACACATGATTTTCTGCCCAGCGGAGAATCCTTGCAGCTTCTGCCATTGCCCTCCTGCTTCTTGTGCCGCCCTGTCTGTTTACGTGGGCGACTGCCGTGATGTTGTCCGACTGAATCAACACCGGCTGACCCTGAAGCAGAGGTTTTGCCAGGCTTAGAGCATTGTAGATTGCTCTTAGCTCCAGTATATTTATGTGAAGAGACGTCTCCAGGCTTGACCACACGCCCTGGAAGTTTCTTCCCTGTGTGACCGCTCCCCAGCCTCTCAGGCTGGCATCCGTGGTCACTAGGACCCAGTTCTGTATGCCGAATCTGCGGCCCTCTAACAGATGAGCACTCTGCAACCACCATAGCAGAGACACTCTTGTCCTTGTGGACAATTTTATCCGCTGATGCATCTGCAGATGCGATCCGGACCATTTGTCCAGCAGATCCCACTGAAAAGTTCGTGCATGGAATCTGCCGAATGGAATCGCTTCGTAAGAAGCTACCATTTTTCCCAGGACTCTTGTGCATTGATGCACAGATACTTTTCCTGGTTTTAGGAGGTTCCTGACTAGATCGGATAACTCCCTGGCTTTCTCCTCCGGAAGAAATACCTTTTTCTGAACAGTGTCCAGAATCATCCCTAGGAACAACAGACGTGTCGTCGGGATCAGTTGGGATTTTGGAAAATTCAGAATCCACCCGTGTTGTTGGAGCACTACTTGGGTTAGTGCTACTCCGACCTCCAGCTGTTCTCTGGATCTTGCCCTTATCAGGAGATCGTCCAAGTAAGGGATAATTAAGACACCTTCTCTTCGAAGAAGGATCATCATTTCGGCCATTACCTTGGTAAAGACCCGGGGTGCCGTGGACAATCCAAACGGCAGCGTCTGAAACGGATAATGACAGTTTTGGACCACGAACCTGAGGTACCCTTGGTGTGAAGGACAAATTGGAACATGAAGGTAAGCATCCTTGATGTCCAAGGACACCATAAAATCCCCTTCTTCCAGATTCGCTATCACTGCTCTGAGTGACTCCATCTTGAACTTGAATTTTTGTATGTACAGGTTCAGAGATTTTAGATTTAGAATCGGTCTTACCGAGCCGTCCGGCTTCGGTACCACAAATAGCGTGGAGTAATACCCCTGTCCCTGTTGTAGGAGGGGTACCTTGACTA
Source organism: Pseudophryne corroboree (assembly GCF_028390025.1). NCBI lineage: Eukaryota > Metazoa > Chordata > Amphibia > Anura > Myobatrachidae > Pseudophryne > Pseudophryne corroboree. The sequence continues at coordinate 564,438,139 of NC_086444.1, forward strand.
TCACCTGCTGAGAATACAGCTTGTGAATGGCCTCCAATACCGTCGCCCTGTCGGAGGGAGACGTTGGCAAAGCAGACTTTAGGAAACAGCGAGGAGGGGACTTCTCGAATTCCAACCTGTAACCCTGAGATACTACCTGCAGGATCCAGGGGTCCACCTGCGAGTGAGCCCACTGTGCGCTGAAATGTTTGAGGCGACCCCCCACCGCCCCTGAGTCTGCTTGTAAGGTCCCAGCGTCATGCTGACGCCTTTGTAGAAGCCGGGGAGGGCTTCTGCTCCTGGGAAGGAGCTGCTTGTTGCAGTCTCTTACCCTTTCCTTTGCCTCGGGGCAAATAGGAATGTCCTTTTGCTCGTTTGTTCTTATAGGAACGAAAGGACTGCGGCTGAAAAGCCTGCGGCTTTTTCTGCTGGGAGGTGACCTGGGGTAAAAAGGTGGATTTTCCGGCCGTTGCCGTGGCCACCAGATCCGATAGACCGACCCCAAATAATTCCTCCCCCTTATACGGCAATACTTCCATATGTCGTTTGGAATCCGCATCACCTGACCACTGGCGCGTCCATAAACTTCTTCTGGCAGATATGGACATCGCACTTACTCTTGATGCCAGAGTGCAAATATCTCTCTGTGCATCTCGCATATAAAGAAATGCATCCTTTAACTGCTCTATAGTCAGTAAAATACTGTCCCTATCCAGGGTATCAATATTTTCAGACAGTGACTCCGACCAAGCCACGCCAGCACTGCACATCCAGGCTGAGGCGATTGCTGGTCTCAGTATAACAGTGTTTATACTTTTTAATGTATTCTCCAGCCTCCTATCAGCTGGATCCTTGAGGGCGGCCGTATCAGGAGACGGTAACGCCACTTGCTTTGATAAGCGTGTGAGCGCCTTATCCACCCTAGGAGGTGTTTCCCAGCGCGCCCTAACCTCTGGCGGGAAAGGGTATAATGCCAATAACTTCTTTTAAATTAGCAGTTTTCTATCTGGGGTAACCCACGCTTCATCACACACTTCATTCAGTTCCTCTGATTCAGGAAAAACTATCGGTAGTTTTTTCACACCCCACATAATACCCCTTTTTGTGGTACTTGCAGTATCAGAGATATGCAAAGCCTCCTTCATTGCCGTGATCATATAACGTGTGGCCCTACTGGAAAATACGTTTGTTTCTTCACCGTCGACACTGGATTCAGTGTCAGTGTCTGGGTCTGTGTCGACCGACTGAGGTAAAGGGCGTTTTACAGCCCCTGACGGTGTCTGAGACGCCTGGACAGGTACTAACTGGTTTGCCGGCTGTCTCATGTCGTCAACCGACTTTTGTAGCGTGCTGACACTATCCCGTAATTCCATAAACAAAGCCATCCATTCTGGTGTCGACTCCCTAGGGGGTGACATCACCATTACAGGCAATTGCTCCGCCTCCACGCCAACATCGTCCTCATACATGTCGACACACACGTACCGACACACAGCAGACACACAGGGAATGCTCTGATAGAAGACAGGACCCCACTAGCCCTTTGGGGAGACAGAGGGAGAGTTTGCCAGCACACACCCAAGCGCTATAAATATATATAGGGACAACCTTAATAAGTGTGTTCCCTTTATAGCAGCTCAAATATTATAAATATCGCCAATAAGTGCCCCCCCTCTCCGTTTTTACCCTGTTTCTGTAGTGCAGTGCAGGGGAGAGTCCTGGGAGCCTTCCTCGCAGCGGAGCTGGGCAGGAAAATGGCGCTGTGTGCTGAGGAGAATAGGCCCCGCCCCCTTTTCGGCGGGCTTCTTCTCCCGTTTTTTTTGGAACCTGGCAGGGGTTAAATACATCCATATAGCCCCAGGGGCTATATGTGATATATTTTAGCCAGAATAGGTATATTACATTGCTGCCCAGGGCGCCCCCCCGAGCGCCCTGCACCCTCAGTGACCGCTGGTGTGAAGTGTGCGGAGAGCAATGGCGCACAGCTGCAGTGCTGTGCGCTACCTCATGAAGACTGAGACGTCTTCTGCCGCCGGTTTCTGGACCTCTTCTCTATTCGGCATCTGCAAGGGGGTCGGCGGCGCGGCTCCGGTGACCCATCCAGGCTGTACCTGTGATCGTCCCTCTGGAGCTAGTGTCCAGTAGCCTAAGAAGCAAATCCATCCTGCACGCAGGTGAGTTCACTTCTTCTCCCCTAAGTCCCTCGTTGCAGTGAGCCTGTTGCCAGCAGGACTCACTGAAAATAAAAAACCTAACAAACTTTTACTAAGCAGCTCTTTAGGAGAGCCACCTAGATTGCACCCTGCTCGGACGGGCACAAAAACCTAACTGAGGCTTGGAGGAGGGTCATAGGGGGAGGAGCCAGTACACACCACCTAGTGGTCAAACTTTTAAATTTTGTGCCCCGTCTCCTGCGGAGCCGCTATTCCCCATGGTCCTGACGGAGTCCCAGCATCCACTAGGACGTCAGAGAAAATGACAATTTCTGAGCGGTTTTTGGCTAAATAAATAGTCAGTTAAGTGGTTAATCAATTTGGTAGCTCACCTCTGAACCTTTTCAAGTTCTAATGACTTTTATATAGTGTGGTGCCCATAACTGTACACAATACTCAAGATGCGGTCACACCAATGATTTACACAGTGGCAGGATTACACTCTCATCCCTTGCCTCAATTCCTCTTTTAATGCATGCTAACACCTTATTTGCATTTGTTGCTGCACTTCGACATTGTGTGTTGCCACTAAATCTACCTTCAATGAACACCCCCAAATCCTTTTCTAATACCGTTTACCCTATATTTTCCCCATTTAATTGGTAGGTTGCATGTTTATTCTTAGTGCATAACTTTACATATTTGCACATTAAACCCTCATGCTCCGTTTCGTTGCCCAAACTTCCAGTTTAATTAAATCGCTCCGAAGAGACTCCATATCCATGTCTGACTTGATTACCATACATATTTTAATATCATCTGCAAAAATGGACACTGCTTTCTAGTCCTTCTCCTAGATCATTTATGAATATGTTAAACAATAGTGGCCCCATCACCGAACCCTGCGGTATTCCACTGATTACTTTAGCCCAGTTGGAAAACATTCCATTAACCACCACTCGCTGTTCCTTGTTATCAAGCCAATTACCTATGTACACATAGTATTTCCTATACCAAGCTCCCTTAATTTGAAAATCAGCCTCCTGTGAGGCACAGTGTCGAAAGCTTTTGCAAAATCCGGATAGCCCACATTTACTGCGTTACCCTGGTCAAGATTGTCGCTTACTTTCTCATAGAAGCTAATCAAATTAGACTGGCATGACCTGTTTCTCACAAAACCATGCTGGTTCTTATTAATAGCATGGGGGTTCTCCAAGTAATCCTGAATGCTATCCTTTAGTATACTTTCCAAAAGCTTCCCCACTATTGATGTCAGACTAACATGTCTATAGTTACCAGGATGAACTTTAATACCCTTTTTAAATAATGGGACTACCTCTGCTATATGCCAGTCCTTTGGTATCATGCCTGATGTAAGGTAATCAGTAAAAATCAGATACAGTGGCTTTGCTATTTCAGCATTTAGCTCCATCAGATCCCTAGGATGAAGTCCATCTGGACTAGGAGATTTGTTAGTCTTTTTTTTTTTAAATCGCTCACGGACTACTTCCTCAGACAGATAAGTATTACACAACGGGCCATTATCCTTACTATTATTATTGTTACTCCATAATCCCACTATCTGGTCCTCTCTAGTAAACACTGATGAAAAAAAATGTATTCAATAATTCAGCTTTTTCTTTATCGTCATTGATCAAGAATCCCAGTTATTTTTAATGGTCCTAGTCTCTTTTTAGCCTCTTACCACTTATGTACTTAAAAGGGTTAGTTTTATTCTCGATTTGCTAGTGATTAGCGATTTGTATTATTAACACAATCTAAAAATTTTATGAAATAAATATTTAAAAAAAATAATAATCATATAATGTGTAAAAAATCCAAAAAATAGAAGTACATGCAGAGTTAGTTTTAGTTTCAGAAGATATTTCCCTGTGTTTACTTTGTTACCTCCGACTGTTTGGTTCCTTGGCCTCTGACTAGACCTAGGGTGTGTTAATATCTAGTAAAATAAGAATTTACTTACCGATAATTCTATTTCTCGTAGTCCGTAGTGGATGCTGGGGACTCCGTCAGGACCATGGGAATAGCGGCTCCGCAGGAGACAGGGCACAAAAATAAAGCTTTAGGATTAGGTGGTGTGTACTGGCTCCTCCCCCTATGACCCTCCTCCAAGCCTCAGTTAGGATACTGTGCCCGGACGAGCGTACACAATAAGGAAGGATATTGAATCCCGGGTAAGACTCATACCAGCCACACCAATCACACCGTATAACTTGTGATCTGAACCCAGTTAACAGTATGACAAACGTAGGAGCCTCTGAACAGACGGCTCACAACAATAACAACCCGAATTTGTTTGTAACAATAACTATGTACAAGTATTGCAGACAATCCGCACTTGGGATGGGCGCCCAGCATCCACTACGGACTACGAGAAATAGAATTATCGGTAAGTAAATTCTTATTTTCTCTAACGTCCTAAGTGGATGCTGGGGACTCCGTCAGGACCATGGGGATTATACCAAAGCTCCCAAACGGGCGGGAGAGTGCGGATGACTCTGCAGCACCGAATGAGAGAACTCAAGGTCCTCCTCAGCCAGGGTATCAAATTTGTAGAATTTTGCAAACGTGTTTGCCCCTGACCAAGTAGCAGCTCGGCAGAGTTGTAATGCCGAGAACCCCCGGGCAGCCGCCCAGGATGAGCCCACTTTCCTTGTGGAATGGGCCTTGACAGATTTAGGTTGTGGCAAGCCTGCCACAGAATGTGCAAGTTGAATTGTGCTACAAATCCAACGAGCAATCGTCTGCTTAGAAGCAGGAGCACCCATCTTGTTGGGTGCATACAATATAAACAGTGAGTCAGACTTTCTGACTCCCGCCGTTCTTGAAATATATATTTTCAATGCCCGGACCACGTCCAACAACTTGGAATCCTCCAAATCGTTAGTAGCCGCAGGCACCACAATAGGCTGGTTCAGGTGAAACGCTGACACCACCTTAGGCAGAAAATGAGGACGCGTCCGCAGTTCTGCCCTGTCCGTATGGAAAATCAGATATGGGCTCTTATATGATAAAGCCGCCAATTCTGATACTCTCCTGGCTGAAGCCAGGGCCAGTAGCATGGTTACTTTCCATGTAAGATACTTCAACTCCACCGATTTGAGCGGCTCAAACCAATGGGATTTGAGAAAATCCAAGACTACATTAAGATCCCACGGTGCCACTGGGGGCACAACCGGGGGCTGTATATGTAGTACTCCTTTTACAAAAGTCTGGACTTCAGGAACTGAAGCCAATTCTTTCTGGAAGAAAATCGACAGGGCCGAAATTTGAACCTTAATGGACCCCAATTTGAGGCCCATAGACAATCCTGTTTGCAGGAAATGTAGGAATCGACCCAGTTGAAATTCCTCTGTGGGGGCCTTCCTGGCCTCACACCACGCAACATATTTCCTCCAAATGCGGTGATAATGTTGTGCAGTCACCTCCTTCCTGGCTTTTACCAGTGTAGGAATGACCTCTTCCGGAATGCCTTTTTCCCTTAGAATTCGGCGTTCAACCGCCATGCCGTCAAACGCAGCCGCGGTAAGTCTTGGAATAGACACGGTCCCTGCTGAAGCAGGTCCCGTCTTAGAGGTAGAGGCCACGGATCCTCCGTGAGCATCTCTTGAAGTTCCGGGTACCAAGTTCTTCTTGGCCAATCCGGAGCCACTAGTATCGTTCTTACTCCCTTTTGCCGTATAATTCTCAGTACTTTTGGTATGAGAGGCAGAGGAGGGAACACATACACTGACTGGAACACCCACGGTGTTACCAGAGCTTCCACAGCTACTGCCTGAGGGTCTCTTGACCTGGCGCAATACCTGTCCAGTTTTTTGTTGAGGCGGGACGCCATCATACCCACCATTGGTTTTTCCCAACGGTTCACAATCATGTGGAAGACTTCTGGATGAAGTCCCCACTCTCCCGGGTGTAGATCGCTCCCGGAATGAATACTGCTGACAGTGCTATCACATGATCTTCCGCCCAGCGAAGAATCCTTGCAGCTTCTGCCATTGCTGTCCTGCTTCTTGTGCCGCCCTGTCTGTTTACGTGGGCGACTGCCGTGATGTTGTCCGACTGGATCAACACCGGCTGACCCTGAAGCAGGGGTTTTGCCAGACTTAGAGCATTGTAAATCGCTCTTAGCTCCAGTATATTTATGTGAAGAGACATCTCCAGGCTTGACCATACTCCCTGGAAGTTTCTTCCCTGTGTGACCGCTCCCCAGCCTCTCAGACTGGCATCCGTGGTCACCAGTACCCAGTCCTGTATGCCGAATCTGCGGCCCTCTAACAGATGAGCACTTTGCAACCACCACAGAAGAGACACCCTTGTCCGTGGCGATAAGGTTATCCGCTGATGCATCTGCAGATGTGATCCGGACCATTTGTCCAGCAGATCCCACTGAAAAGTTCGTGCGTGGAATCTGCCGAATGGAATCGCTTCGTAAGAAGCCACCATCTTTCCCAGGACTCTTGTGCATTGATGCACAGACACTTTCCCTGGTTTTAGGAGGTTCCTGACAAGTTCGGATAACTCCCTGGCTTTCTCCTCCGGAAGAAACACCTTTTTCTGAACCGTGTCCAGAATCATTCCCAGGAACAGCAGACGTGTCGTCGGGGTCAACTGAGATTTTGGAAAATTCAGAATCCACCCGTGTTGTTGCAGCACTAGTCGGGTTAGTGCTACTCCGTCCTCCAGCTGTTCTCTGGACCTTGCCCTTATCAGGAGATCGTCCAAGTAAGGGATAATTAATACGCCTCTTCTTCGCAGAAGAATCATAATTTCGGCCATTACCTTGGTAAAGACCCGAGGTGCCGTGGACAATCCAAACGGCAGCGTCTGAAACTGATAATGACAGTTTTGCACCACGAACCTGAGGTACCCTTGATGTGAAGGGCAAATTGGGACATGCAGGTAAGCATCCTTTATGTCCAGGGACACCATAAAGTCCCCTTCTTCCAGATTCGCTATCACTGCTCTGAGTGACTCCATCTTGAACTTGAATTTTTGTATGTACAGGTTCAAAGATTTCAGATTTAGAATAGGTCTTACCGAGCCGTCCGGCTTCGGTACCACAAATAGCGTGGAGTAATACCCCTTTCCCTGTTGTAGGAGGGGTACCTTGACTATCACCTGCTGAGAAAACAGCTCGTGAATGGCTTCCAATACCGTCGCCCTGTCTGAGGGAAACATTGGCAAAGCAGACTTTAGGAACCTGCGAGGGGGAGACTTCTCGAATTCCAACCTGTAACCCTGAGATACTACCTGCAGGATCCAGGGGTCCACCTGTGAGCAAGCCCACTGTGCGCTGAAATTCTTGAGTCGACCCCCCACCGCTCCTGAGTCCGCTTGTAAGGCCCCAGCGTCATGCTGAGGGCTTTGCAGAACCCTGAGAGGGCTTCTGTTCCTGGGCAGGGGCTGCTTGCTGCCCTCTCTTACCCCTTCCTCTGCCCCGAGGCAGATATGACTGTCCTTTTGTCCGCTTGTTCTTATAGGACCGAAAGGACTGCGGCTGAAAAGACGGTGTCTTTTTCTGTTGGGAGGGGGTCTGAGGTAAAAAGGTGGATTTTCCGGCAGTTGCCGTGGCCACCAGATCCGATAGACCGACGCCAAATAATTCCTCCCCTTTATACGGCAATACTTCCATATGTCGTTTGGAATCCGCATCACCTGACCACTGTCGCGTCCATAAACTCCTTCTGGCAGATATGGACATCGCATTTACTCTCGATGCCAGAGTGCAAATATCTCTCTGAGCATCTCGCATATAAAGGAAAGCATCCTTTAATTGCTCTATAGTCAATAAAATACTGTCCCTATCCAGGGTATCAATATTTTCAGTCAGGGAATCCAACCAGACGACCCCAGCACTGCACATCCAGGCTGAGGCGATGGCTGGTCGCAGTATAACACCAGTATGTGTGTATATACTTTTTAGGGTAGTTTCCAGTCTCCTATCAGCTGGATCCCTGAGGGCGGCCGTATCAGGAGACGGTAACGCCACTTGTTTTGATAAGCGTGTGAGCGCCTTATCCACCCTAGGGGGTGTTTCCCAGCGCGCCCTAACCTCTGGCGGGAAAGGGTATAATGCTAATAACTTTTTTGAAATTAGCACTTTTCTATCTGGGTTAACCCACGCTTCATCACATACATCATTTAATTCCTCTGATTCAGGAAAAACTACAGGTAGTTTTTTCACCCCCCACATAATACCCCTTTTTGTGGTACTTGCAGTATCAGAGATATGCAAAGCCTCCTTCATTGCCGTGATCATATAACGTGTGGCCCTACTTGAAAATACGTTTGTTTCATCACCGTCGACACTAGATTCAGTGTCTGTGTCTGTGTCGACCGACTGAGGTAAAGGGCGCTTTACAGCCCCTGACGGTGTCTGAGACGCCTGGGCAGGTACTAACTGGTTTGCCGGCCGTCTCATGTCGTCAACTGATTTTTGTAATGTGCTGACATTATCACGTAATTCCATAAACAAAGCCATCCATTCCGGTGTCGACTCCCTGGGGGGTGACATCACCATTATCGGCAATTGCTCTGCCTCCACACCAACATCGTCCTCATACATGTCGACACACACGTACCGACACACAGCAGACACACAGGGAATGCTCTTATCGAAGACAGGACCCCACTAGCCCTTTGGGGAGACAGAGGGAGAGTTTGCCAGCACACACCCAAGCGCTATAATATATATATGGGAACAACCTTATATAAGTGTTGTTCCTTATAGCAGCTTAAATATATCAAAATATCGCCAAAAAATGCCCCCCCTCTCTGTTTTACCCTGTTTCTGTAGTGCAGTGCAGGGGAGAGTCCTGGGAGCCTTCCTCACAGCAGAGCTGAGCAGGAAAATGGCGCTGTGTGCTGAGGAGAATAAGCCCCGCCCCCTATTTCGGCGGGCTTTTCTCCCGGAGTTTTAGATATCTGGCATGGGTTAAATACATACATATAGCCTCAATGGCTATATGTGATGTATTCTTTTGCCATAAAGGTATTAAATATTGCTGCCCAGGGCGCCCCCAGCAGCGCCCTGCACCCTCCGTGACCGCTTGGTGTGAAGTGTGTGACAACAATGGCGCACAGCTGCAGTGCTGTGCGCTACCTTCATGAAGACTGAAGAGCCTTCTGCCGCCTGTTTCCGGACCTTCAATCTTCAGCATCTGTAAGGGGGGTCGGCGGCGCGGCTCCGGGACGAACCCCAGGAGGAGACCTGTGTTCCGACTCCCTCTGGAGCTAATGGTGTCCAGTAGCCTAAGAATCCAATCCATCCTGCACGCAAGTGAGTTGAAATTCTCTCCCCTAAGTCCCTCGATGCAGTGAGCCTGTTGCCAGCAGGACTCACTGAAAATAAAAAACCTAAAAACTTTTTCTAAGCAGCTCTTTAGGAGAGCCACCTAGATTGCACCCTGCTCGGACGGGCACAAAAACCTAACTGAGGCTTGGAGGAGGGTCATAGGGGGAGGAGCCAGTACACACCACCTAATCCTAAAGCTTTATTTTTGTGCCCCGTCTCCTGCGGAGCCGCTATTCCCATGGTCCTGACGGAGTCCCCAGCATCCACTTAGGACGTTAGAGAAATTGGTATTAAAAGTTTATATTCTTCGTGCTCCTTGAAAGCCAAAGATAAGGCACAGAAAGGTTGAAAATTGCAACCTCTATCTGAAATGTTACATTTCAAGTAGTCCATAGCAAGAACATAATGAAAATCAGGGGCGGCTGCTGCTCCTGGGCTGCAGCGCCGTCCAAAGTGTGAAGGGGGAGCTGAACATTTGAACATACATGTGAAGTTGTATGTAACACATATACTGGCTTCCTTCTGTAGGAAACAGCAGCCACCATACCATGGAAAACACTGCTTGGCCTGTCTATTGTCATTTAGCCCGCCCCCAGACTTCCACTGGCTGGTTTTAAAGGAGTCGGGGGTGGGATAAATGATGATTGACAGGCTGAGCAGTGTGTGCCATGCTGTGGCAGCTGCAGATTCCCAGGGAAGGAAGCCAGGACATATGTTACATACAATTATCCACACCCCATTTTAGACACAATAGACCCGATTCAGAGTTGCACGGCAAGATACGCAGCTGCATTGTACTGTACGCCTGGAAATAAATGTGGCTCTTCAGCTGTGTTCAGGGTGCCCCATCCATCTGCTTGTGAAAGTAGCCGACATCACTATCAGGGAGAATTGGCACCAGCCCTTTATCTGGTGCTAGAGATCCACCTGAAATTATACAGATCTCTGCATACACTCAACTCTGAATATTCTGCAATTCCACCTATAACAGAGAACACTTATGATATGTGGGAATGCCCAATAACCCCCCTCTCAGCTGCAAGTAAAGATTGGGCTGAGACGCGTATGACCTAGTTTGCCAGCGTGCGCTTAGCTATGAAGCATGTGCAGAGCATAAAAATGTCAATTTTATCTGCAAAACAGACTTACATGCAACTCCGAACTAGCCTCAGCATTTTTATAACATATAACCAGTTCCAAGAGGGTAAAGAAAGGTTTATCTGCAATTCTAAGCATGTTACATGTAATGCTCGCTTTCCAGTGCATGTCAACATTTAGTATGATATTTATTTTCGCTCTATTCTGGGTACATGACTGAAGAATAAAAAAAATAAAAAAATAAAAAAAAAATATATATATATATATATATATATATATATATATATATATATATATATATATATATATATATATATATATATATATATATATATATATAATAAGATTTTACTTACCGATAAATCTATTTCTCGGAGTCCGTAGTGGATGCTGGGGTTCCTGAAAGGACCATGGGGAATAGCGGCTCCGCAGGAGACAGGGCACAAAAAGTAAAGCTTTTCCGATCAGGTGGTGTGCACTGGCTCCTCCCCCTATGACCCTCCTCCAGACTCCAGTTAGGTACTGTGCCCGGACGAGCGTACACAATAAGGGAGGATTTTGAATCCCGGGTAAGACTCATACCAGCCACACCAATCACACCGTACAACTTGTGATCTAAACCCAGTTAACAGTATGATAACAGCGGAGCCTCTGAAAGATGGCTTCCTTCAACAATAACCCGAATTAGTTAACAATAACTATGTACAATTTATGCAGATAATCCGCACTTGGGATGGGCGCCCAGCATCCACTACGGACTCCGAGAAATAGATTTATCGGTAAGTAAAATCTTATTTTCTCTATCGTCCTAGTGGATGCTGGGGTTCCTGAAAGGACCATGGGGATTATACCAAAGCTCCCAAACGGGCGGGAGAGTGCGGATGACTCTGCAGCACCGAATGAGAGAACTCCAGGTCCTCCTTAGCCAGAGTATCAAATTTGTAAAATTTTACAAACGTGTTCTCCCCTGACCACGTAGCTGCTCGGCAAAGTTGTAATGCCGAGACCCCTCGGGCAGCCGCCCAAGATGAGCCCACCTTCCTTGTGGAGTGGGCCTTTACAGATTTAGGCTGTGGCAAGCCTGCCACAGAATGTGCAAGTTGGATTGTGCTACAGATCCAACGAGCAATCGTCTGCTTAGACGCAGGAGCACCCATCTTGTTGGGTGCATACAATATAAACAACGAGTCAGATTTTCTGACTCCAGCTGTCCTTGCAATATATATTTTTAATGCTCTGACAACGTCCAGTAACTTGGAGTCCTCCAAGTCACTTGTAGCCGCAGGCACTACAATAGGCTGGTTCAGATGAAATGCTGACACCACCTTAGGGAGAAAATGCGGACGAGTCCGCAGTTCTGCCCTGTCCGAATGGAAAATCAGATATGGGCTTTTGTAAGATAAAGCTGCCAATTCTGACACTCTCCTGGCAGAAGCCAGGGCTAGAAGCATGGTCACTTTCCATGTGAGATATTTCAAATCCACCTTTTTTAGTGGTTCAAACCAATGAGATTTTAGGAAGTCCAAAACCACATTTAGATCCCACGGTGCCACTGGAGGCACCACAGGAGGCTGTATATGCAGCACTCCCTTAACAAAGGTCTGGACTTCAGGGACTGAAGCCAATTCTTTTTGAAAGAAAATCGACAGGGCCGAAATTTGAACCTTAATAGATCCCAATTTGAGACCCATTGACAATCCTGATTGCAGGAAATGTAGGAATCGACCCAGTTGAAATTCCTCCGTCGGAGCACTCCGATCTTCGCACCACGCAACATATTTTCGCCAAATTCGGTGATAATGTTGCACGGTTACTTCCTTCCTTGCTTTAATCAAAGTAGGAATGACTTCTTCCGGCATGCCTCTTTCCTTTAGGATCCGGCGTTCAACCGCCATGCCGTCAAACGCAGCCGCGGTAAGTCTTGAAACAGACAGGGACCCTGCTGAAGCAAGTCCCTCCTTAGAGGTAGAGGCCACGGATCTTCCGTGATCATCTCTTGAAGTTCCGGGTACCAAGTCCTCCTTGGCCAATCCGGAACCACTAGTATCGTTCTTACGCCTCTTTGCCGTATAATTCTCAATACTTTTGGTATGAGAGGCAGAGGAGGAAACACATACACCGACTGGTACACCCAAGGCGTTACCAGCGCGTCCACAGCTATTGCCTGCGGATCTCTTGACCTGGCGCAATACCTGTCCAGTTTTTTGTTGAGGCGAGACGCCATCATGTCCACCATTGGTCTTTCCCAACGGGTTACCAGCATGTGGAAGACTTCTGGATGAAGTCCCCACTCTCCCGGGTGAAGATCGTGTCTGCTGAGGAAGTCTGCTTCCCAGTTGTCCACTCCCGGGATGAACACTGCTGACAGTGCTATCACATGATTCTCTGCCCAGCGAAGAATCCTTGCAGCTTCTGCCATTGCCCTCCTGCTTCTTGTGCCGCCCTGTCTGTTCACATGGGCGACTGCCGTGATGTTGTCCGACTGGATCAATACCGGTTTTCCCTGAAGCAGAGGTTCTGCCTGGTTTAGAGCATTGTATATTGCTCTTAGTTCCAGAATGTTTATGTGAAGAGACGTTTCCAGGCTCGTCCATACTCCCTGGAAGTTTCTTCCTTGTGTGACTGCTCCCCAGCCTCTCAGGCTGGCGTCCGTGGTCACCAGGATCCAATCCTGTATGCCGAATCTGCGGCCCTCCAATAGATGAGCACTCTGCAACCACCACAGAAGAGACACCCTTGTCCTTGGAGACAGGGTTATCCGTAGGTGCATCTGAAGATGCGACCCTGACCATTTGTCCAACAGATCCCTTTGGAAAATTCTTGCGTGGAATCTGCCGAATGGAATCGCTTCGTAAGAAGCCACCATTTTTCCCAGGACTCTTGTGCATTGATGTACAGACACCTTTCCTGGTTTTAGGAGGTTCCTGACAAGCTCGGATAACTCCTTGGCTTTTTCCTCCGGGAGAAAAACCTTTTTCTGAACCGTGTCCAGAATCATCCCTAGGAACAGCAGACGAGTTGTCGGCATTAACTGGGATTTTGGAATATTCAGAATCCACCCGTGCTGTTTTAGCACTTCTTGAGACAGTGCTAATCCCATCTCTAGCTGTTCTCTGGACCTCGCCCTTATTAGGAGATCGTCCAAGTATGGGATAATTAATACGCCTTTTCTTCGAAGAAGAATCATCATCTCGGCCATTACCTTTGTAAAGATCCGAGGTGCCGTGGACAATCCGAACGGCAGCGTCTGAAACTGATAGTGACAGTTTTGTACAACGAACCTGAGGTACCCCTGGTGTGAGGGGTAAATTGGAACGTGGAGATACGCATCCTTGATGTCCAAGGATACCATAAAGTCCCCCTCTTCCAGGTTCGCTATCACTGCTCTGAGTGACTCCATTTTGAACTTGAACTTCTTTATGTACAGGTTCAAGGACTTCAGATTTAGAATAGGCCTTACCGAGCCATCCGGCTTCGGTACCACAAAAAGAGTGGAATAATACCCCTTCCCTTGTTGCAGAAGAGGTACCTTGACTATCACCTGCTGAGAGTACAGCTTGTGAATGGCTTCCAACACCGTCTCCCTTTCGGAGGGGGACGTTGGTAAAGCAGACCTCAGGAAACGGCGAGGTGGATCTGTCTCTAATTCCAACCTGTATCCCTGAGATATTATCTGCAGGATCCAGGGATCTACTTGCGAGTGAGCCCACTGCGCGCTGTAATTTTTGAGACGACCGCCCACCGTCCCCGAGTCCGCTTGAGAAGCCCCAGCGTCATGCTGAGGCTTTTGTAGAAGCCGGGGAGGGCTTCTGATCCTGGGAAGGAGCTGCGTGTTGCTGTCTCTTCCCTCGACCTTTGCCTCGTGGCAAATATGAATAGCCCTTTGCTCTCTTATTTTTAAAGGAACGAAAGGGCTGCGGTTGAAAAGTCGGTGCCTTTTTCTGTTGGGGAGTGACTTGAGGTAGAAAGGTGGATTTCCCGGCTGTAGCCGTGGCCACCAAATCTGATAGACCGACTCCAAATAACTCCTCCCCCTTATACGGCAAAACTTCCATATGCCGTTTTGAATCCGCATCGCCTGTCCACTGTCGCGTCCATAAAGCTCTTCTGGCCGAAATGGACATAGCACTTACCCGTGATGCCAGTGTGCATATATCCCTCTGTGCATCACGCATATAAAGAAATGCATCCTTTATTTGTTCTAACGACAGTAAAATATTGTCCCTGTCCAGGGTATCAATATTTTCAATCAGGGATTCTGACCAAACTACCCCCGCACTGCCCATCCAGGCAGTTGCTACAGCTGGTCGTAGTATAACACCTGCATGTGTGTATATACTTTTTTGGATATTTTCCATCCTCCTATCTGATGGATCTTTAAGTGCGGCCGTCTCAGGAGAGGGTAACGCCACTTGTTTAGATAAGCGTGTTAGCGCCTTGTCCACCCTAGGAGGTGTTTCCCAGCGCTCCCTAACCTCTGGCGGGAAAGGGTATAATGCCAATAATTTCTTTGAAATTATCAGCTTTTTATCAGGGGCAACCCACGCTTCATTACACACGTCATTTAGTTCTTCTGATTCAGGAAAAACTATAGGTAGTTTTTTCATACCCCACATAATACCCTGTTTAGTGGTACCTGTAGTATCAGCTAAATGTAACGCCTCCTTCATTGCCAAAATCATATAACGTGTGGCCCTACTGGAAAATACGGTTGATTCGTCACCGTCACCACTGGAGTCATCGCCTGTGTCTGGGTCTGTGTCGACCGACTGAGGCAAAGGGCGTTTCACAGCCCCTGACGGTGTTTGAGTCGCCTGGACAGGCACTAATTGATTGTCCGGCCGTCTCATGTCGTCAAACGACTGCTTTAGCGTGTTGACACTATCCCGTAGTTCCATAAATAAAGGCATCCATTCTGGTGTCGACCCCCTAGGAGGTGACATCCCCATATTTGGCAATTGCTCCGCCTCCACACCAATATCGTCCTCATACATGTCGACACACACGTACCGACACACAGCAGACACACAGGGAATGCTCCTAATGAAGACAGGACCCACTAGCCCTTTGGGGAGACAGAGGGAGAGTTTGCCAGCACACACCAAAAGCGCTATATATATATATCAGGGATAGCCTTATAATAAGTGCTCCCCTATAGCTGCTTTGTTATATAAAAATATCGCCATAAATTTGCCCCCCCTCTCTGTTTTACCCTGTTTCTGTAGTGCAGTGCAGGGGAGAGACCTGGGAGCCGTCCTGACCAGCGGAGCTGTGAGAGGAAATGGCGCCGTGTGCTGAGGAGATAGGCCCCGCCCCTTTTCCGGCGGGCTCGTCTCCCGCTATTTTGAGAAATCAGGCAGGGGTTAAATATCTCCATATAGCCTCTAGGGCTATATGTGAGGTATTTTTAGCCTTTATAGGTACTCATTTGCCTCCCAGGGCGCCCCCCTCCCAGCGCCCTGCACCCTCAGTGACTGCCGTGTGAAGTGTGCTGAGAGGAAAATGGCGCACAGCTGCAGTGCTGTGCGCTACCTTTAGAAGACTGCAGGAGTCTTCAGCCGCCGATTCTGGACCTCTTCTGTCTTCAGCATCTGCAAGGGGGCCGGCGGCGCGGCTCCGGTGACCATCCAGGCTGTACCTGTGATCGTCCCTCTGGAGCTTGATGTCCAGTAGCCAAGAAGCCAATCCATCCTGCACGCAGGTGAGTTGACTCCTTCTCCCCTCAGTCCCTCGCTGCAGTGATCCTGTTGCCAGCAGGAATCACTGTAACATAAAAAACCTAGCTAAACTTTCTCTAAGCAGCTCTTTAGGAGAGCCACCTAGATTGCACCCTTCTCGGCCGGGCACAAAAATCTAACTGGAGTCTGGAGGAGGGTCATAGGGGGAGGAGCCAGTGCACACCACCTGATCGGAAAAGCTTTACTTTTTGTGCCCTGTCTCCTGCGGAGCCGCTATTCCCCATGGTCCTTTCAGGAACCCCAGCATCCACTAGGACGATAGAGAAATATATATTATGTAAAGCCAATTCTTTGTTGTGTTTTGCATAAGATGGACATGATGAAGGATCAGATACTAGGTTGCAAGTCACTTTCCAAGAAATGAGAGGCGTCGTGTGTGAGCAATGACAGTGCTGATTCTATACCATTTATCAACTTCTACATTGCTAATCTGAGAGGGAAACGGCAGGGAGAGACCCTGATGAAGACTTCCTATCTCTGGAGTGTATTTGTTATTGTTATTACATTTTCATTTAAAGGTCTAGCACACAGCTTGTTCAAGTCCACGTGACTACTACAGAAACTATCCAGGCATGGTATAGCTGCTGGAGCATGGGGACAGACTCACCTCTTGAGCTCAGTAACGAGTAGGATGGTACAAGGGATACCCAGCGTCATTAAGGAGATGTTATTGATGGCAGGTTTAATGAATGCCAAGACTGTGGTAATTCCAGACACCACTCCAACCACTGCTTTAAATCTCCATCTACAATAAAATAGAGACAACCATTCAAATTCTACCAATATGTTACATTTCTATTGCGTTTATACAGAAAACCACAATACATATTTAGTCATCATAAATAAATGGCTTGATGGACTGGGAGAAGTTTTGCTGCGGAAAGTTCATGTCAAAATAACACATTTATATTCAATATAACATTTTGGGCCAGAGCGGAGCATTGTTGGTTTGGGTGTGTGTGTGTTTTAGCAAGGCAGGGTGCTCGATTTAGGTCTTGATCCTTGTATAAATAACTCAGTGGGTATGTAACCTGCATAAGAACAGGCAGACTGCCAATGGTTGTATAATATGACGTGATGCCACAGAAGTGTAGGGCAGAGTCTTACAATAACCTCCCCTTAAAAAAGGGGGCATGGGTTTGTGAAAAGGAAGTGTGCCCTAATATATGTATCATGTTATCCGCCTCAAAGCTATAACAACTGTGGTACAATGTAGGACTTTTAAAGTAGTATAGGAGTGGCACACTATGCAGCCATTCATAGACACAGCTAAACCCATACACAGATTATTACACCCTCATTATACATATTACATCAACTTGCCAGCTGCACTGTCAGCCACACTGTAGAGACCTCACTGTAATAGTATGCCCTCTTCCACCTTCTTATACTGTGCCCCTATCCATCTGGTCATGCCTGCACCCTGTATAGTGCTGAAGCACATTAGGTTTCATTTGTTGTTAAGGGGTAATGTTTGGTTGGGAACAGGATATGGGTACATTTTCTAGGACATGAATATAACAAAACCATAAATTTAGCTTTGCTTGTTAGACAAAATGGTGGAAGCTACAAAGGAATGCTGCCAAGTGTAAAATAATGCACTTGTGGCCTTAGTCAGTGTGCAGCGATGGCAGAAGCTACAGGTGAAAACAGGGCAAACAAGCAAGTAAAACAAAATACTTGAGTGCAAAGATATTAACAGCAGCAGAACAGAAGTCTAGTCTGCAGTCTGTAAAACATCACTTACAAAACTGATGCTGCAGAGATCTTACACGGCTTGCTGACCTAGAGAGGCAGTGCATGGACATTTATACCAGCAGAACTGCCCCTCCTTTCTCCTCCTACGCTACAGAGTGCCAGCAGATGTAAACAGGGTCCCCTTTTCTCCCGTGCCCATCACTAACTACTTTTTCTCCTGCATTATAACCCTTTTACACTGCCCAAATAACCCGGATTACTGCCGGGTCTACCCAGGTCGGACTGCAGTGTCAACTGCTCCCTAAAAAAAAAAATTACCCGGGTTGATTTACCAGCCAGTCCTACCATGGTCTCGACCAGGGATGAACACGGGTAGGACCTGTGTTGAGAGGCAGTGTAAACTGGTAACCCAGGACCTGTTTACAGCAATGGGGGAGCGCATACCTCCCAACCACACTGTCCTGCGGGCAGTTCGGAGGTTGGGGGGACGGGGGCACGCAGCCTCCGCTGCTGTCTGCCCTGCTATGCAGACAGCAACAGTGCTGGGGTGAAGATGAATGTATGCCCAGCACGAGTGCGGCGTCCATTCACTGCAATAAGTCTGAGGCTGGGTGCAGCCTGCAGCTGCCAGGGTGCTGAGCGTGCTCTCAGCGTGATGTAAGCCTGATGATTCTTTGGGATTTATTTTGCATAAAAAAAATAAGATTTTACTCACCGGTAAATCTATTTCTCGTAGTCCGTACTGGATGCTGGGGACTCCGTAAGGACCATGGGGAATAGACGGGCTCCGCAGGAGACTGGGCACGCTAAAGAAAGATTAGGTCCTATCTGGTGTGCACTGGCTCCTCCCTCTATGCCCCTCCTCCAGACTTCAGTTAAGGAAACTATGCCCAGAAGAGCCGACATTACAAGGAAAGGATTTTGGAATCCAGGGTAAGACTCATACCAGCCACACCAATCACACCGTATAATTCGTGATAAACTTACCCAGTTAACAGTATGAACAACAAACAAGCATCACTCAACTGATGCCGCATAACATAACCCTTTAGTAAGCAATAACTATATACACGTATTGCAGAAAGGACCATGGGGATTATACCAAAGCTCCTAAACGGGCGGGAGAGTGCGGATGACTCTGCAGCACCGAATGAGCAAACACAAGGTCCTCCTCAGCCAGGGTATCAAACTTGTAGAACTTTGCAAATGTGTTTGAACCCGACCAAGTAGCAGCTCGGCAAAGCTGTAATGCCGAGACCCCTCGGGCAGCCGCCCAAGAAGAGCCCACCTTTCTTGTGGAATGGGCTTTCACTGATTTTGGATGCGGCAATCCAGGCGCAGAATGAGCCTGCTGAATCGTGCCACAGATCCAGCGAGCAATAGTTTGCTTTGAAGCAGGAGCACCCCAGCTTGTTGGATGCATACAGGACAAACAGCGAGTCAGTCTTCCTGACTCCAAGCAACTTGGAATCCTCCAAGTCACCAGTAGCCGCAGGCACCACAATAGGTTAGTTCAAATGAAAGGATGACACCACCTTTGGCAGAAAATGCGGACGAGTCCGCAATTCTGCCCTATCCATACGGAAAACCAGATAGGGGCTTTTACATGACAAAAGCCGCCAATTCTGACACACGCCTAGCCGAAGCTAAGGCCAACAGCATGACCACTTTCCACGTGAGATACTTTAGCTCCACGGTCTTAAGTGGCTCACACCAGTGGGATTTCAGGAGACTCAACACCACGTTAAGATCCCAAGGTGCCACTGGTGGCACAAAAGGGGGCTGAATATGCAGCACTCCCTTAAACATCTGAACCTCAGGCAGTGAAGCCAGTTCTTTCTGGAAGAAAATGGATAGGGCCGAAATCTGGACCTTTATGGACCCTAATTTTAGGCCCATAGTCACTCCTGACTGTAGGAAGTGCAGGAATCGACCCAGCTGGAATTCCTCTGTAGGGGCCTTCCTGGCCTCACACCAAGCAACATATTTTCGCCATATACGGTGATAATGCTTTGCCGTCACGTCCTTCCTAGCCTTTATCAGCGTAGGAATAACTTCATACGGAATGCCTTTTTCCGCTAGGATCCGGCGTTCAACCGCCATGCCGTTAAACGCAGCCGCGGTAAGTCTTGGAACAGACAGGGCCCTTGTTGTAACAGGTCCTGTCTGAGAGGCAGAGGCCACGGGTCCTCTGTGAGCATTTCTTGCAATTCCGGGTACCAAGTCCTTCTTGGCCAATCCGGAACAATGAGTATTGTTCTCACTCCTCTTTTTCTTACGATTCTCAGCACCTTTGGTATGAGAGGAAGAGGAGGAAACACATAGACCGACTGGAACACCCACGGTGTTACTAGTGTGTCCACAGCTATCGCCTGAGGGTCCCTTGACCTGGCGCAATACCTTTTTAGCTTTTTGTTGAGACGGGACGCCATCATGTCCACCTGTGGCAGTTCCCATCGATTTGCAATCTGCGTGAATACTTCTTGATGAAGTCCCCACTCTCCCGGGTGGAGGTCGTGCCTGCTGAGGAAGTCTGCTTCCCAGTTGTCCACTCCCGGAATGAACACTGCTGACAGTGCTAGTACGTGATTCTCCGCCCAACGAAGAATCCTGGTGGCTTCTGCCATTGCCACCCTGCTTCTTGTGCCGCCCTGGCGGTTTACATGGGCCACTGCAGTGATGTTGTCTGACTGAATCAGCACTGGTTGGTTTCGAAGCAGAGGCTCCGCTTGACTCAGGGCGTTGTATATGGCCCTTAGTTCCAGGATATTGATGTGCAGACAAGTCTCCTGACTTGACCATAGCCCCTTGAAGTTTCTTCCTTGAGTGACTGCCCCCCATCCTCGGAGGCTTGCATCCGTGGTCACCAGGACCCAGTCCTGTATGCCGAACCTGCGGCCCTCGAGGAGGTGAGCACTTTGCAGCCACCACAGAAGAGACACCCTGGCCCTGGGGGACAGGGTGATCAGCCGATGCATCTGAAGATGCGATCCGGACCACTTGTCCAACAGATCCCACTGAAAGATCCTTGCATGGAACCTGCCGAAGGGAATGGCTTCGTATGACGCCACAATCCTTCCCAGGACTCGCGTGCAGTGATGCACCGATACCGGTTTTGGTTTTAGGAGGCCTCTGACCAGAGTCACGAGCTCCTGAGCCTTCTCCTCCGGGAGAAACACCTTTTTCTGGTTTGTGTCCAGAATCATGCCCAGGAAGGGCAGACGCGTCGTAGGAATCAGCTGCGACTTTGGAATATTCAGAATCCAGCCGTGCAGTTGCAACACTTCCTGAGAGAGTGCTACGCTGATCAGCAACCGCTCCCTGGACCTCGCCTTTATGAGGAGATCATCCAAGTATGGGATAATTGTAACCCCTTGCTTCCGAAGGAGCACCATCATTTCCGCCATTACCTTGGTAAATATTCTCGGTGCCGTGGACAGGCCAAACGGCAACGTCTGCAATTGGTAATGACAGTCCTGTACCACAAACCTGAGGTACTCCTGATGAGGTGGATAAATGGGGACATGCAAGTACGCATCCTTGATGTCCAGCGACACCATAAAATCCCCCTCTTCCAGGCTTGCAATAACCGCTCTGAGCGATTCCATTTTGAACTTGAATCTTTTCAGATAAATGTTCAGGGATTTTAAATTCAATATGGGTCTGACCGAACCGTCCGGTTTCGGTACCACAAACATTGTGGAATAGTATCCCCTTCCCTGTTGAAGGAGGGGAACCTTTACCACCACCTGCTGGAGATATAACTTGTGAATTGCCGCTAACACTACTTCCCGTTCCATGGGGGAAGCTGGCAGGGCCGATTTGAGGTAACGGTGAGGGGGCATCACTTCGAATTCCAGCTTGTATCCCTGAGACACAATCTGTAGAGCCCAGGGATCCACCTGAGAGCGAACCCACTGGTGGCTGAAATATCAGAGACGCCCCCCCACCGCTCCTGGCTCCACCTGTGGAGCCCCAGCGTCATGCGGTGGATTTAGTGGAAGCCGGGGAGGACTTCTGTTCCTGGGAACTAGCTGTATGGTGCAGCTTCTTTCCTCAACCCCTGCCTCTGGCAAGAAAGGACGCACCTCTGACCTTCTTGCTTCTTTGTGATCGAAAGGACTGCATTTGGTAATAAGGTGCTTTCTTAGGCTGTGAGGGAATATATGGCAAAAAATTTGACTTCCCAGCCGTAGCTGTGGAAACTAGGTCCGAGAGACCGTCCCCAAACAATTCCTCACCCTTATAAGGCAACACCTCCATGTGTTTTTTAGAGTCGGCATCACCTGTCCATTGCCGAGTCCATAAGACCCTTCTGGCAGAAATCGACATTGCGTTTATTCTAGAGCCCAGCAGGCAAATGTGCCTCTGGGCATCCCGCATATATAGGACAGCATCTTTGATATGTCCTAGGGTCAGTAAGATAGTCTCCCTGTCTAGGGTATCTAACTCCTCAGAGAGAGTATCTGTCCATGCTGCTACAGCACTACACATCCAGGCCGCAGCAATTGCTGGCCTCAGAAGAGTACCAGAATGTGTATAAACAGACTTCAGGATACCTTCCTGCTTCCTATCCGCAGGAACCTTTAGGGCGGCCGTATCCTGTGACGGCAGGGCCACCTTCTTAGATAAGCGCGTCAACGCTTTGTCTACCCTAGGGGAGGATTCCCAGTGTAACCTATCCGTTGGCGGGAAAGGATACGCCATAAGTAATCTTTTGGAAATCAGTACTTTCCTATCAGGGGAATCCCTTTTTCACATAACTCATTAAATTCATGTGAAGGGGGAAAAGTCACTTCTTGCTTTTTCTCCCCAAACATATAAACCCTCGTCAGGGACAGGGTTTTCCTCCGATATGTGCAATACATCCTTCATTGCTATAATCATGTATCGGATGGCTTTAGTCATTTTAGGCTGCAACTTTGCCTCGTCGTCATCGACACTGGAGTCAGAATCCGTGTCGACATCTGTGTCAACCAACTGGGATAGTGGGCGCTTTTGAGACCCTGACGGCCTCTGAGCTGTAGAATCAGACACGGGTTGAGACCCTGACTGATTATCCAACCTTTTATGCAAGGAGCTTACGTTATCATTTAACACCTTCCACATATCCATCCAATCAGGTGTCGGCGCCGACACCACATTCACTTGCACTTGTTCTGCCTCCACGTAGCCGTCCTCGTCAAACATGTCGACACAAACGTACCGACACACCGCGGGAATGCTCTAATTGAGGACAGGACCCCACAAGGCCTTTTGGGGAGACAGAGAGAGAGTATGCCAGCACACACCCCAGCGCTATATAACCCAGGGATTACACTGTAACTTAGTGTTTACCGAGTAGCTGCTGTTTATGATAATATGCGCCTAAATTTATGTGCCCCCCCTCTCTTTTTACCCTTTTTCTACCTTGATACTGCAGGGGAGAGCCTGGGGAGCTTCCTCTCAGCGGAGCTGTGAAGAGAAAATGGCGCTAGTTAGTGCTGAGGAAAAAGGCCCCGCCCACTCAGCGGCGGGCTTCTGTCCCGGGTCTGTGTAATAAAATGGCGGGGGCTCGTACATATATACAGTGCCCAGCTGTATATATGTGTCTTTTTGCCAAGAGGTATCCTAATTGCTACCCAGGGCGCCCCCCCCTGCGCCCTACAGTGACCGGAGTGTGTGGGTAGTGTGGGCGCAATGGCGCACAGCTGCAGTGCTGTGCGCTACCTCATGTGAAGACAGGAGTCTTCTTGCTTCTGCCGGCTTCGGACTTCTGGCTCTGCGAGGGGGACGGCGGCGCGGCTCCGGGAACGGACGACCAAAGTTAAGATCCTGTGTTCGAACCCTCTGGAGCTAATGGTGTCCAGTAGCCTAAGAAGCGCAACCTAGCCGCAGTTAGTAGGTTTGCTTCTCTCCCCTCAGTCCCACGTAGCAGAGAGTCTGTTGCCAGCAGAAGCTCTCTGAAAATAAAAAAACCTAACTAAAATACTTTATTAGCAAGCTCAGGAGAGCTCACTAAAAGCACCCAGCTCTGGCCGGGCACAGATTCTAACTGAGGTCTGGAGGAGGGGCATAGAGGGAGGAGCCAGTGCACACCAGATAGTACTAAATCTTTCTTTAGAGTGCCCAGTCTCCTGCGGAGCCCATCTATTCCCCATGGTCCTTACGGAGTCCCCAGCATCCACTAGGATGTTAGAGAAAAATAAAAATAAAAAGAGAAAGGAAAAACATGAGATCCTAGTATGTGAGAATTTTTCAGACTAAACCAAACAGAAAGGCTAATTTACAACAATGTGACCTGCAGCAGAGGCATGTGATATGCCCATTTGCACAGTGAGGTGCTAGGATTTAAAGGCAAAGATCTGCAGGAGTGCAAAAGATTGAACAGGATTTATAAGAGACAGTCTTTAGTATGCATTGGGCACTTGAGTGCACATTCTTTTGCATCCACATGTATCAGAAATATTACTTTGAGAATGACCTGGAGAGAGTGGTTTGCTCAGGTTATTTAAGGGGCTCATTTTGCATCCCTATTTGCACTAGGGAAAAGCTATTCCAATGTGCATATCTACAAATGTGATAAACACATTAAACTAAAACACAGATAAGGAAAAAAAAAAAAAAAAAAAAAACACATCCACATCACCTAACTCTTATCTGTAATTTAAGTCCTCAGTGACGCTTAGCTACAGTAAATGTTAAATTAATAAAAGGCGGTTGGGTAAAACGCCAGTCTGACCAGTCACTTCAAAACATTTTCAGGTGGATTCACAAACCCACTAAAGCTGGCCATACACTATCCAATTATCGGCCTGATCAGCCCATAATCATATGTTTGGGTAGATAACTGCAGGTTCGGTATGATTTACCGGCGGTCGGGATGCCAGCCATCAATATACAGATAGCGGCATTATGGCATCGGGGCGAGCACAAAAAGTTTCCTTGAGGGCTCACTGCGTTCGCCACGCTGCAGCCTCGTGGATCGCCACAGGTTCTATTCCCACTCTATGGGGCAGATTTATTAAGCTCGGTGAAGTGATAAAGTGGAAGGTGATAAAGGACCAGCCAATCAGATCTTAACTGCCATATCACAGGCTGGGTTTGAAAAATGACAGTTAGGAGCTGACTGGCTGGTGTTTTATCACCTTCCACTTTATCACTTCACGAAGCTTAATAAATCTGCCCCACTGTGTTTCATGGACACCCACATGTGTTAATAGCCCCTGTGCGCCAAGATTTCGTATGTCGGCATTGTCAGTTGTCGGGATTCCGGCGTTGGTATCCTGAATGCTGGGATCTAGACAGCATTCCAACTCCAATGTATTGCCGTGACCGATCAGTATTTTTCTGTCAGCAAGGCTGGGGAACACTAGACCATGGGATTACAGGTTGGGGCTCCAGCCCCAGCATACAATCCCACGGTCCAGTGTCCCACAGCCTGCTTATGAGAAAAACATTCAATGGTAAGCGACCAAAAACCCTATTTTCTCTTGCAGCAAGGCTGGCGCGACACTGGATCATAGGATTTCCCAGTCTGTTTTAGAGAAAAGGATTCAACTTGAAGTGACAAAAAAAATCCTATAATCATCCAGTATATCAGATAATCGTTAGTCTGCATCTACCACTGTATGCACGATATTCCCCTGTTCCTTTACAGGGAAGAAATGGGAAAAGGTTTCCTCCCCAGCGGATGAACACAGATATCACGGCCATGGATTTCAGCTTGTCAGATACAATATCATGTCAGTCTGACAGACATTTTATCTGACAGTGTATACACAGCTTAAGCTTTCAGTTAAGTCTTTGACTGTGAAGTAGGGATACAATGCAATATTCTTATCTATATCTGTGATGCAATATGATACATTACACAAACATATACACATGGAAAAAAAAATAAGAATTTACTTACCGATAATTCTATTTCTCGGAGTCCGTAGTGGATGCTGGGGTTCCTGAAAGGACCATGGGGAATAGCGGCTCCGCAGGAGACAGGGCACAAAAAAGTAAAGCTTTACTAGGTCAGGTGGTGTGCACTGGCTCCTCCCCCTATGACCCTCCTCCAGACTCCAGTTAGGTACTGTGCCCGGACGAGCATACACAATAAGGGAGGCATTTTGAATCCCGGGTAAGACTCATACCAGCCACACCAATCACACCGTACAACTTGTGATCTAAACCCAGTTAACAGTATGACAACAGAAAGGGCCTCTTAAAGATGGCTCCTTAACAATAACCCGAATTAGTTAACAATAACTATGTACAAGTATTGCAGATAATCCGCACTTGGGATGGGCGCCCAGCATCCACTACGGACTCCGAGAAATAGAATTATCGGTAAGTAAATTCTTATTTTCTCTATCGTCCTAAGTGGATGCTGGGGTTCCTGAAAGGACCATGGGGATTATACCAAAGCTCCCAAACGGGCGGGAGAGTGCGGATGACTCTGCAGCACCGAATGAGAGAACTCCAGGTCCTCCTTTGCCAGGGTATCAAATTTGTAAAATTTTACAAACGTGTTCTCCCCCGACCACGTAGCTGCTCGGCAGAGTTGTAATGCCGAGACCCCTCGGGCAGCCGCCCAAGATGAGCCCACCTTCCTTGTGGAGTGGGCTTTTACAGTTTTAGGCTGTGGCAGGCCTGCCACAGAATGTGCAAGTTGAATTGTGTTACAAATCCAACGAGCAATCGACTGCTTAGAAGCAGGTGCGCCCAACTTGTTGGGTGCATACAATATAAACAGCGAGTCAGATTTTCTGACTCCAGCCGTCCTTGCAATGTATATTTTTAAGGCTCTGACAACGTCCAACAACTTGGAGTCCTCCAAGTCGCTAGTGGCCGCAGGCACCACAATAGGTTGGTTCAGATGAAATGCTGATACCACTTTAGGGAGAAAATGCGGACGAGTCCGCAGTTCTGCCCTATCCGAATGGAAGATTAGATAAGGACTTTTATAAGATAAAGCCGCCAATTCAGATACTCTCCTGGCAGAGGCCAGGGCTAGTAACATAGTCACTTTCAATGTGAGATATTTCAAATCCACCTTTTTCAATGGTTCAAACCAATGGGATTTGAGGAAATCTAAAACTACATTTAGATCCCACGGTGCCACCGGAGGCACCACAGGAGGCTGTATATGCAGTACTCCCTTGACAAAAGTCTGGACCTCAGGGACAGAGGCCAATTCTTTTTGGAAGAATATTGACAGGGCCGAAATTTGAACCTTAATGGATCCCAATTTGAGACCCATAGATAATCCTGATTGCAGGAAATGTAGGAAACGACCCAGTTGGAATTCCTCCGTCGGAACCCTCCGATCCTCGCACCACGCTACATATTTTCGCCAAATGCGGTGATAATGTTTCACGGTGACTTCCTTCCGTGCCTTAATCAAGGTAGGAATGACTCCTTCTGGAATGCCTTTCCCTTTTAGGATCTGGCGTTCAACCGCCATGCCGTCAAACGCAGCCGCGGTAAGTCTTGAAAAAGACAGGGACCCTGCTGTAGCAGGTCCCTTCTCAGAGGTAGAGGCCACGGTTCGTCCGTGAGCATCTCTTGAAGTTCCGGATACCAAGTCCTTCTCGGCCAATCCGGAACCACTAGTATTGTTCTTACTCTTCTTTGCCGTATGATCTTCAATACCTTTGGTATGAGCGGCAGAGGAGGAAACACATACACTGACTGGTACACCCAAGGAGTTACCAGTGCGTCCACAGCTATTGCCTGTGGATCTCTTGACCTGGCGCAATATTTGTCCAGTTTCTTGTTGAGGCGAGACGCCATCATGTCTACAATTGGTCTTTCCCAACGGTCTATTAACATGTTGAAGACTTCTGGATGTAGACCCCACTCTCCCGGATGAAGATCGTGTCTGCTGAGGAAGTCTGCTTCCCAGTTGTCCACGCCCGGGATGAACACTGCTGACAGTGCTATCACGTGATTCTCCGCCCAGCGAAGAATCTTGGCAGCTTCTGCCATTGCACTCCTGCTTCTTGTGCCGCCCTGCCTGTTTACATGGGCGACCGCCGTGATGTTGTCCGACTGAATCAACACCGGCTTTCCTTGCAGGAGAAGTTCCGCCTGGCTTAGAGCATTGTAGATTGCTCTTAGTTCCAGAATGTTTATGTGAAGAGACTTTTTCCAGACTCGTCCATACTCCCTGGAAGTTTCTTCCTTGTGTGACTGCTCCCCAGCCTCTCAGGCTGGCGTCCGTGGTCACCAAGATCCAATCCTGAATGCCGAATCTGCGGCCTTCTAATAGGTGAGCCTTCTGCAACCACCACAGAAGTGACACCCTTGTCTTTGGTGACAGGGTTATTCGCAGGTGCATCTGCAGATGCGACCCTGACCATTTGTCCAACAGATCCCTTTGGAATATTCTTGCATGGAATCTGCCGAATGGAATTGCTTCGTAAGAAGCCACCATTTTTCCCAGGACTCTTGTGCATTGATGTACTGACACTTTTCCTGGTTTTAGGAGGTTCCTGACCAGATCGGATAACTCCTTGGCTTTTTCCTCTGGAAGGAAAACCTTTTTCTGAACCGTGTCCAGAATCATTCCTAGGAACAGCAGACGAGTTGTCGGGATTAAATGGGATTTTGGAATATTCAGAATCCACCCGTGTTGTCTTAGCACCTCTTGAGATAGTGCTAAAGCTGTCTCCAGCTGTTCTCTGGACCTTGCCCTTATTAGGAGATCGTCCAAGTATGGGATAACTAATACGCCTTTTCTTCGAAGAAGAATCATCATCTCGGCCATTACCTTGGTAAAGACCCGAGGCGCCGTGGACAATCCGAACGGCAGCGTCTGAAACTGATAGTGACAGTTTTGAACAATGAACCTGAGGTACCCCTGGTGTGCGGGGTAAATCGGAACGTGTAGATACGCATCCTTGATGTCCAAGGATACCATAAAGTCCCCTTCTTCCAGGTTCGCTATCACTGCTCTGAGTGACTCCATCTTGAACTTGAACTTTTTTATGTAGAGGTTCAAGGACTTCAGATTTAGAATAGGCCTTACCGAGCCATCCGGCTTCGGTACCACAAATAGAGTGGAATAATACCCCTTTCCTTGTTGTAATAGGGGTACTTTGACTATCACCTGCTGAGCGTACAGCTTGTGAATGGCTTCCAACACCCTCTCCCTTTCGGAAGAGACGGTTGGTAAGGCAGACTTCAGGAAACGATGAGGAGGATCCGTCTCTAATTCCAACCTGTACCCCTGAGATATTATCTGCAGGATCCAGGGGTCTACCTGCGAGTGAGCCCACTGCGCGCTGTAATTTTTGAGACGGCCCCCCACTGTCCCCGAGTCCGCTTGAGAGGCCCCAGCGTCATGCTGAGGTTTTTGCAGGAGCCGGGGAGGGCTTCTGTTCCTGGGAAGGAGCTGCCTGTTGGTGTCTCTTCCCTCTTCCTCTGCCTCGTGGCAGGTACGACAAGCCCTTTGCTCTCTTATTTTTGTAGGAGCGAAAAGGCTGCGGTTGAAAGGTCGGTGCCTTTCTCTGTTGGGGAGTGACTTGAGGTAAAAAAGTGGATTTCCCGGCAGTAGCCGTGGCCACCAAGTCTGATAGACCAACTCCAAATAACTCCTCCCCTTTATACGGCAAAACCTCCATGTGACGTTTTGAATCCGCATCGCCTGTCCACTGTCGTGTCCATAAGGCTCTTCTGGCTGAAATGGACATAGCACTCACCCGAGATGCCAGTGTGCAAATATCCCTCTGTGCATCACGCATATAGATAAATGCATCCTTTATTTGTTCTAACGACAGTAAAACATTGTCCCTATCTAGGGTATCAATATTTTCAATCAGGGATTCTGACCAAACTACTCCAGCACTGCACATCCAGGCAGTTGCTATAGCTGGTCGTAGTATAACACCTGCATGTGTGTATATATTCTTTTGAATAACTTCCATCTTTCTATCTGATGGATCCTTAAGTGCGGCCGTCTCAGGAGAGGGTAACGCCACTTGTTTGGATAAGCGTGTGAGCGCCTTGTCCACCTTAGGGGGTGTTTCCCAGCGCGCCCTAACCTCTGGCGGGAAAGGGTATAATGCCAATAACTTTTTTGAAATTATCAACTTTTTATCAGGAGCAACCCACGCTTCATCACACACGTCATTTAATTCTTCTGATTCAGGAAAAACTGTTTGTAGTTTTTTCACACCATACATAATACCCTGTTTTACGGTATCTGTAGTATCAGCTAAATGTAACGTCTCCTTCATTGCCAAAATCATATAACGTGTGGCCCTACTGGAAAATACGTTTGAATTTCTACCGTCGTCACTGGAATCAGTGCCCGTGTCTGGGTCTGTGTCGACCGACTGAGGCAAAGGGCGTTTTACAGCCCCTGACGGTGTTTGAGGCGCCTGGACAGGCATTAATTGATTGTCCGGCCGCCTCATGTCCTCAACTGACTGTTTAAGGGAAGATAAACCATCACGTAATTCCACAAATAAAGGCATCCATTCTGGTGTCGACCCCCTGGGGGGTGACATCTGCATATTTGGCAATTGCTCCGCCTCCACACCAATATCGTCCTCATACATGTCGACACCACGTACCGACACACACCGCAAACTCACAGGGAATGCTCTAATGAAGACAGGACCCACTAGCCCTTTTGGAGAGACAGAGGGAGAGTCTGCCAGCACACACCACAAAGCGCTATATATACAAGGGATATCCTTATATTAAGTGCTCCCTTATAGCTGCTTTAATATATATATATATATAGCCATTAATGTGCCCCCCCTCTCTGTTTTACCCTGTTTCTGTAGTGCAGTGCAGGGGAGAGACCTGGGAGCCGTTCTGACCAGCGGAGCTGTGACAGAAAATGGCGCCGTGTGCTGAGGAGATAGGCCCCGCCCCTTTTTCGGCGGGTTCTTCTCCCGCTATTTTTCCAGTCAGGCAGGGGTTAAATATCTCCATATAGCCCCTATGGGCTATATGTGAGGTATTTTTAGCCTTGTATAAGGTTTATATTTGCCTCTCAGAGCGCCCCCCCCCAGCGCTCTGCACCCTCAGTGACTGCCCAGTGAAGTGTGCTGAGAGGAAAATGGCGCACAGCTGCAGTGCTGTGCGCTACCTTATGAAGACTGAGGAGTCTTCAGCCGCCGGTTTCCGGACCTCTTCACGCTTCAGCATCTGCAAGGGGGTCGGCGGCGCGGCTCCGGGACCGGACTCCACGGCTGGGCCTGTGTTCGATCCCTCTGGAGCTAATGGTGTCCAGTAGCCAAGCAGCAAATCCACTCTGCATGCAGGTGAGTTTACTACTTTCCCCCTAAGTCCCACGTTGCAGTGATCCTGTTGCCAGCAGGACTCACTGTAAAGAAAAAAAACCTAAACTAAACTTTCTCTAAGCAGCTCTTTAGGAGAGCCACCTAGATTGCACCCTTCTCGTTCGGGCACAAAATCTAACTGGAGTCTGGAGGAGGGTCATAGGGGGAGGAGCCAGTGCACACCACCTGACCTAGTAAAGCTTTACTTTTTTGTGCCCTGTCTCCTGCGGAGCCGCTATTCCCCATGGTCCTTTCAGGAACCCCAGCATCCACTTAGGACGATAGAGAAAAAATGTGACCTACGCTACCAGGTTTTGTAGTAAATACTGCATATTACACCGTGCCTTATGCACTGATAGGTGTTGAGAAATTCTTCTGTGCACTATCTTTCCAGGTAAATGCATAAAATATCTGCCTGCACTATACTGCATGTAAATTCTTTGTATGCCAGCATATCCAAACTGAGGCCATCTGGGATATATGAGAAATCCACCAGTAACCAGGATGACTTATAACACAAGGCAGTATGTATAATACGCTTTTACAAATAGGACAAATGCTCTTTACATTGTGCTGCAAGGTTACCTATCATTTCGGAAAATTCTTGGCAGATGTCTTTTTGGAAACCACATCGCTAATGCAGACATCAGCACCCACAGAATAGCCAACTCATCCAGCATCTGCCCCAAGAAGCTGAGGGTTGCATGAAAGTACACGGACCCAATGCCTGCATAAAGAGAAAACAATACAAGCTGTCACACGCTGTTATCCTAACACTGATCCCCAATGAACTTGGGCAATGAATGTACAGTATGACCCTCCATATACAATGTCATTAGGAGCCGAAAGAAAGGCCTTTACAACTTATGTAACATATAGATCGTAACCAAGCTGCTGACTACTTCATTAAATAGGTCTCGTAGGTCATAGGTTTATTTGAAGTCTTCTACAGCTAATATGCAGATGGAGCTTAACTTTAATACAGCATTCATTGGCTCATCATTAAATAACTCATCATATCACTCCAGTACAGCATCTGGGGGATGATTCAGGGGTGTAGTATGGTATGCCGGTGGTCGGGCTCCCGGCAACCAGCATACCAGCGCCGGAATCCCGATAGCTGGGTGAGCGCAAACGAGCCCCTTGCTACGTGTGCCACACTATCTATTCCCCCTCCAGGGGTGTCGTGGACCCCCAAGAGGGAGAAAAGATGTCGGTATGCTGGCGGACGGGATTCCGGCGCTGGTATGGTGGTCGCCGGGAGCCCGGCCGCCGGCAACCTGAAGACCACCCATGATTGAGACCTGATCGCTGTGCTGCCAATGTTGCTGTCCTGCAATCGGATAGTCGTCGCCCAAGGGGGGAGTGGAAATTCGCCCGCACAAGTGTGTTTGCAATGCAGGCAGCTGCAAATCCTTTCGCACCTCACTGAGTGTGTGCAGTCTGTGAGCAGCCCAGGACTTACCCCTTCAGTGCTAAAAGTACTTTCTGATCTGGTCAGGAGCTGATGTCACAGACACACCCAGAAAACGTCCAGTAACCACCCACAAACTGCCTCCCGCTGTCAATCACCTTGCGAATGGCTGTGCGATCGGAATTTTCGCACAAGCATGCCGCTGTTTGGCGAAGCACATGCGCATTGCGGGGTATACACATGCGCAGTTAATTGCTGATCACCCGCTGTGCGAAAACGCACAGCAGTGATCAGGTCTGAATCACCCCCTATGTTTCTCTTACACTAACAGTGACTGTTTGATAAAAAAAAAATTGTTGGTGGCCATAGATGGATCTCCTAGGGTGTGATTAAGAGCACCCACAGAGCGTTTCTACAATTTATGGGAAAATACAACTACTTTGTGTGACGTTCAAACATTGAGACAGTGGTCAACAGTGCTGCCTCATAGCATTAAGGTCTTGGCATCAATTTCCACAAGCGCCAAAACTGTGTGCGGTTTGAATGTTCTCCTCATATCTAATTTGCTCCCACAAAGAAAAAAAAAAAGAAAAAAATATTGGTAGGTTCTGTGTGTGCATACGTGTTAGGGAATTTAGAGACATCCTCCTAGGCCAAAATTGCTGGGTGACCATACAGCCCACCAAGAACCTTTGTAATCTGACTGAACCATTATGCAATAGATAACATCAGTAAAGGGGGGTACTCACGGAGCGATCGCTGCTTAAAATGTAAGCAATCTGACTAGATTGCTTAGATTTTAAGCAGGATCGCTCCGTGTGTAGCCCCCACAACATTAGCGATGCGCAGGCCCGCGCATCGCTATCACTGGTACTAGATTGGCCTATGTAGCAGGTCGCTCATTTCACCCGGGCTGCTGCTGCTACTACTACTACTACTACAAAATGTGGGAGATGACTGTTTAGTTGCAAAAGTAAAAGTGAATGCTATGTCTATTGTGACGTAAAAATGCTTTAAAATAACAATAGTAATAAAACCCTGAAGACAGACAGAGGTTATTACCCAGTTTTGTTTTATCAATGGGGTTTCCAATTATAAAGCGCAACAGAATATGCTGCTCTATATAAGAAACTGTTATTACTATACTACTATTAAATGAAAAGGGACATAATGAGCATCAGTTCAATGTAATGCTTTCACAATACCTTGAGTAGATAAATAAGGATGTCAATACTCTGCACTTTAGATTAAACAAAATGAAAGCAATTGTTTAGCTGGAATGTTACATATGGAAGTCCAGGATGTAAACATGAACACGTCAACAGACTGTACCAGCTTTATTCCAGTTATACATAGCAGGAGAGGAATGTACAGCACAGGAAGTTACCAGGAATGCTTTCCCAAATACGTCATGTTTAATGCAATCACTGTCACACTTACCAACAACAACGAGCAGAGCCCATATTAAATATATCCCGCTATTGAAGTAAGTTGCATACTGACGGAACAGGCACATGCATATGGGTGGTAGCACAAAAAACAATATGTTGCTGATCTATAATATAAAAAGAGAGAGGGAAACAAACAAAAAAAAAGGTAATCAAATAACTAATTATGTGGAAATAAAATCTTTAAAAGCAAGTAGAAAAGATAAAATGAAGAATTAACTTAAAGATATATGGTATATTCAATTAGGGTCGAAAGCTGCCGTATGTCGAAAAGACGGCAGTTTTCAACTTTAAGGTCTAATCGTGATTCGACCTTTTCAATCCCAGTTTTTATTCGACAAGTCTGGGAATTCGACTTGTCGAATAGTACGTGAATCGGTGGTATAACTGCCGATTTACGTACTTTTGGAGGGAAACGGGGCCAAATTATACAGGATTTGGCACCCGTTTCCGACCATCTCAGTCCGACGTTTTTGAGATGAGGGACTGTGGAGGAGACGGGGGGGGGGGGGGAGGGGAGTCGCGGGGAGACGGGGGAAAGCCGCAGGTAGCTAGACAGGGGGAGAGCAGTGCTGGAGGATGTGACAGCAGCTTCCACCTGGCTCCAGCAAGCGAGCCGGGTGGATGCTGCCATGAGCGGCGGCTGTGATGCGGACACAGGGAGTGGAGGGACGTAGAGACTGAGGGACGGGGGGGGGGGGGGGGGAGGGAATAGACAGGGGAGAGCCGCAGGCAAACTGGGGAGAGCCGCTGCTGTAGCGCTGCTCTCCCCAATCTGCCCGCAGCTCTCCCCGTCTAGCTCCTGCATCTCAATTCGACTTTTTTCAAAGTTGAATTGAGAGGACATTGAATAGCCCAAGTCGCATCCATTCCGACAAATGAATGTCGGAATGGATCAGACTTCAATTGAATATACCCCAT
The DNA here is from genome assembly GCF_028390025.1 of Pseudophryne corroboree. Taxonomy (NCBI): domain Eukaryota; kingdom Metazoa; phylum Chordata; class Amphibia; order Anura; family Myobatrachidae; genus Pseudophryne; species Pseudophryne corroboree. The sequence continues at coordinate 564,473,171 of NC_086444.1, forward strand.
AACCCATTAGCAGGATGTGAGAAAAAAAAAAATAGGATTTTAATACCTACCGGTAAATCCTTTTCTCTTAGTCCGTAGAGGATGCTGGGGATGCTTCAAGAACCATGGGGTATAGACGGGATCCGCAGGAGACATGGGCACTTTAAGACTTTAAATGGGTGTGAACTGACTCCTCCCTCTATGCCCCTCCTCCAGACTCCAGTTATAGGAACTGTGCCCAGGGAGATGGACATTTAGAGGAAAAGGATTTATTGTTAAACTAAGGGTGAGATACACACCAGCTCATACCACAAACACGCCGTACAACATGGCATTAGCAAAAAGTCCAGTCAACTCCATGAACAAAAATCAGCAACAGGCTGACCATAACTGAAACACAACCTTTGTGTAACACAAGCAATAATTATTAAACAAGTATTGCAGATAGTGTCCGCACAGGGACGGGCGCCCAGCATCCTCTACGGACTATGAGAAAAGGATTTACTGGTAGGTATTAAAATCCTATTTTCTCATACGTCCTAGAGGATGCTGGGGATGCTTCAAGAACCATGGGGTTTATACCAAAGCTCTAGAACGGGCGGGAGAGTGCGGATGACTCTGCAGCACCGATTGACCAAACAAGAGGTCCTCCTCAGCCAGGGTATCAAACTTGTAAAACTTCGCAAAGGTGTTTGATCCCGACCAAGAAGCAGCTCGGCAAAGCTGTAATACAGCCGCCCAGGATGAGCCCACCTTTCTGGTAGAATGGGCCTTCACAGATTTCGGTAACGGCAATCCTACCGTAGAATGAGCCTGCTGAATCGTATTACAGATCCAGCGTGCAATAGTCTGCTTGAAAGCAGGAGCCCCAATCTTGTTGGGAGCCCACAGGACAAACAGAGCTTCTGTTTTCCTAATCTGAGCCGTTCTGGCGACATATATTTTCAAAGCTCTGACCACATCGAGAGACTTTGATTCCGCCAAGGCGTCAGTAGCCACTGTCACCACAATAGGCTGGTTTACGTGAAACGATGAAACCACTTTTGGCAGAAATTGATGACAAGTTCTCAACTCTGCTCTATCTGCATGGAAGATTAAATAGGGGCTTTTGTGAGACAAAGCCGCCAATTCAGACACCCACCTTGCGGATGCCAAGGCCAACAGCATGACTACTTTCCAAGTAAGGAATTTCAACTCAACCTTACGCAAAAGGTTCAAACCAATGAGATTGCAGGAACTGCAATACCACATTAAGATCCCATGGTGCCACTGGGGGCACAAAGGGAGGTTGGATGTGCAGCACGCCCTTCACGAAGGTCTGAACTTCTGGAAGGGAGGCCAATTCTTTCTGAAAGAAAATAGATAAGGCCGAAATTTGTACTTTAATGGAGCCTAACTTTAGGCCCGCATCCACACCTGCTTGCAAAAAATGGAGTAAACGCCCCAGCTGCAATTCTTCCGTAGGAGCCTTCTTGGAGTCACACCAAGACACATTTTCTCCAAATACGGTGGTAATGCTTCACCGTTACCTTTTTCTAGCCTGAAGTAGTGTGGGAATGACTGCACTGGGAATACCCTTTCGGGCTAGGATTTGGCGGTCAACCGCCATGCCGTCAAACGCAGCCGCGGTAAGTTTTGATACACGCACGGTCCTTGCTGTAACAGGTCCACTCGTAGAGGAAGAGGCCAGGGATCTTCTATGAGCAATTCTTGAAGATCTGGATACCAAGCCCTCCTTGGCCAGTCCGGAACAATGAGGATCGCCTGAACCTTTGTTCTTCTTATGATTTTTATCACCTTCGGAAGTGGAGGGAACACATAGACCGACTGAAACACCCACGGTGTCACCAGGGCATCCACCGCTATTGCTTAAGGGTCCCTCGACCTGGAACAATATCTCTGAAGTTTCTCGTTGAGGCGAGACGCCATCATGTCTATTTGAGGAATTCCCCAACGACTTGTCACTTCTGCAAAGTCCTGGATGGAGATCGTGTCTGCTGAGGAAGTCTGCTTCCTAGTTGTCCACTCCTGGAATGAAGACTGCTGACAGAGCGCTTGCATGTTTCTCCGCCCAGCGAAGAACTTTTGTGGCCTCCCTGGCTCTTTGTTCCGCCCTGGCGGTTTATGTACGCCACTGCTGTTACGTTGTCTGACTGAATCAAGACGGGCAGAACGCGAAGATGATGTTCCACTTGCCGAAGACCGTTGCAAATGGCCCTTAATTCCAGAATGTTTATGTGCAGACAAGCTTCCTGGCTTGACCATTTTCCCTGTAAATTTTCCTGTGTGTGTGACTGCTCCCCAGCCTCGGAGACTTGCATCTGTGGTCACCAGGATTCAATCCTGAATCCCGAACCTGCGACCCTCTAGGAGGTGAGAACTGTGCAGCCACCACAGGAGAGAGATTCTGGTCCTGGAAGATAGGATTATTTTCCTGTGCATGTACAGGTGAGACGCAGACCACTTGTCCAACAGGTCCCACTGAAACACTCTGGCATGGAACCTGCCAAACTGAATGGCCTCGTAGGCCGCCACAATCTTCCCCAGCAACCGAGTGCATGGAAGAATAGACACTCTTGCCGGTTTCAGAATCTGTTTTACCATGTTCTGTATTCCCAGAGCCTTTTCCACTGGAAGAAAAACGCTCTGTAATTCTGTATCCAGAACCATACCCAAGAACAACAGTCATGTCGTCGAAACCAACTGTGACTTTGGCAAGTTCAGGAGCCAACCATGGTCCTGCAGAATTGTCAGTGAGAGCGTGACGCTTTTCAGTAATTGCTCCTTGGATCTCGCCTTTATCAGGAGAGCGTCCAAGCACGGGATAATTGTGATTCCCTGCTTGCGCAGGAGAACCATCATTTCCGCCATAACCTTGGTGAAAATCCTCGGAGCCGTGGACAGACCAAACGGCAACGCCTGAAATTGGTAATGACAATCCTGAACAGCAAACCTCAGGTAAGCCTGATGTGGAGGATATATGGGAACGTGTAAGTAGGCATCCTTTATGTCGACCGACACCATAGAATCCCCCTCCTCCAGACTGGAGATCACTGCTTGGAGAGATTCCATCTTGGATTTTTTTTAGATAGAAATTGAGGGATTTTAGGTTCAAAATCGGTCTGACTGAGCCATCCGGCTTCAGGACCACGAACAGGCTCGAATAAAAGCCTTCCCCCTGTTGTGACGGGGGTACCGTGACAATTACATGAATTTGACACAGCTGAAGTATTGCAGCGCATACTACCTCCCTTTCTGGAAGAGAAGCTGGCAAGGCCGATTTGAAAAATCGGTGAGGGGGCACAACTTGAAACTCCAATTTGTACCCTTGGGCTACTATTTCTAATACTCAAGGATCCAGGGCTGAGCGAACCTAGACCTGACTGAAGAGTTGGAGACGTGCCCCCACCGGTGCGGACTCCCACAGAGGAGCCCCAGCGTCATGCAGTAGATTTGGTAGAAGCCGGGGAGGACTTCTGCTCTTGGGAACTTGCCACAGCCTGTGACCTTTTCCCCTTTCCTCTTCCTCTCGTAGCAAGGAAGGAAGACCCTCGTCCTTTTTTGTATTTATTGGGCTGAAAGGACTGCATCTGATAGTGGGGCGTTTTCTTTTGTTGTGCAGGCACATAAGGTAGGAACGATGACTTACCCGCGGTAGCCGTAGAGGCCGTCACCAAACAAGACACCACCTTTATACGGCAGAGACTCCATAGTCTTCTTAGAGTCAGCATCAGCATTCCATTGATGAATCCACAATGCCCTCCTAGCCGAGATAGCCATGGCATTGGCACTTGATCCCAAAAGGCCAATATCCCTCGCAGCTTCCTTTAGATAGGCTGCAGCGTCCCTGATATGACCCAGTGTCAAGAGCACGCTATCCCTGTCCAGGGAATCTATCTGCCCACTTTTCTATAGCGCTACTTATCCATGCTGATGCAACGGCAGGTCTGAGCAGCGTACCTGTAGTGACATAAATGGATTTTAGTGTATTTTCCTGCTTACGATCCGCAGGATCCTTTAGGGCTGCCGTGTCAGGAGACGGAAGCGCCACCTTTTTGGACAGCCTCGACAGAGCTTTGTCCACCGTGCATGTCGACTCCCACTTATCCCTGTCCCCAGAGGGGAACGGATATGCCACTGGAATTCTCTTGGGAACCTGTACTTTGTCAGGATTTTCCCAAGCTTTTTCAAAAAGAGCGTTCAGTTCATGAGGGAGGAAACGTCACCTCCGGTTTCTTTCTCTTAAACATGCAGACCCTAGTATCAGGAACAGCAGGGTCTTCCGTAATCTGTAATAAGTCTTTTATCACCACAATCATGTACTGAGTGCTTTTAGCCAGTTTAGGATTCAATCTGGCATCACTATAGTCGACACTGGAATCAGAGTCCGTGTCGGTATCTGTATCCGCTATCTGGGTAAATTAATGCTTCTGTGACCCAGAGGGGGTCTGTACTTGTGATAATGCATCCTCCATGGATTTCCTCCATGTCTGGTTCTGAGACTCAAATTTATTTAATCTTTTATTCAAGCGAGTCACGTTTGCATTCAAAACATTCAACATATTTACCCAATCAGCCGTCGGCGGTGCAGACACGGTCACTCCCACAGTCTTTCCTGTCCCCCCTCCAGCCTCCTCCTGGGAAGAGCACTCAGCCTCCGACATGTCGACACACGCGTACAGACACCCACAACCACACTGGGGCTATAGGGGACAGACTCACAGCAAAGCCTGTTAGAGAAACACAGAGGGAGTTTTGCCAGCTCACAACCCAGCGCCTATCCCGGTACTGAAAGTATTAAACAATGCCTCAGACCTGTTAGCGCTTTATTATTATTATTATTAATATATATATATTATATATATATATATATATATATATATATATATATATATATATATATATATATATATATATATATATATATATATATATATATATACATACACATACATACATACATACATACATACACACACACACATGGTGCCCCCCGTTTTGCACCCTGTTACTTGTACAGCAGTGTAGGTCAGGACCAGCGTCTCTGTGAAGAGAAAATTGCGCTGATTAGAGCTGTGAGGGCTAAGCCACGCCCCCTCAATGGCGCGCTTCAGCCCCGCTATTTTTCAATTTTTTTTTTTTTAATAGTGGCGGGGTTATGGTTTTTAGTGCCCAGGCACTGTAAGTCTCTTTTGCCAGATTATTATTGAGGATTCATGCTGCTCAGGGCACCCCCCCCCCCTCCCCTGCACCCTGTAGTGCCACTGTGTGTGTGTGGGAGCATGGCCGCTGTGCGGTACCTCAAAGCCGTCACTGAAGTCTTCTAATCTTCTTCTACTCACCCGTCTTCTGACTTCTGGCTCTGCAAGGGGGGTGACGGCGCGGCTCCGGGAACGAGCATCTAGGCGTACCTAGCGATCAGACACTCTGGAGCTAATGGTGTCCAGTAGCCTAAGAAGCAGAGCCTTGAAACTGAAGTAGATATGCTTCTCTCCCCTCAGTCCCACGATGCAGGGAGCCTGTTGCCAGCAGGTCTCCCTGAAAATAATAAACCTAACATCTAGTCTTTTTCTGAGAAACTCTGGAGAGCCTCTCAGTGTGCATCCAGTCTCACTGGGCACAGAATCTAACTGGAGTCTGGAGGAGGGGCATAGAGGGAGGAGCCAGTTCACACCCATTTAAAGTCTTAAAGTGCCCATGTCTCCTGCGGATCCAGTCTATACCCCATGGTTCTTGAAGCATCCCCAGCATCCTCTAGGACGTATGAGAAAGGGAGCATTACTACATTTTACTTAGGTTCTGTTCAAGTGTGACTAGCTGTTTTATACGGGTGTAGTATGTTATGCTAGCGGTCGGGCTCTCGGCGGCCAGCATACCGGCACCGGAATCCTGACCGCCGGCATACCGACAGCTGGGTGAGCGCAAATGATCCTCTTGCGGGCTCGCTGCTCGCGCCACGCTATCTACTCTCCCTCCAGGGGGTTGTGGACCCCCAAGAGGGAGAAAAGCTGTCGGTATGCCAGCAGTCGGGATTCCGGCGCCGGTATGCTGGTCGTCGGGAGCCCGGCCGCCGGCAAACTGAAGACCACCCGTTTTGTACTAGTAGTGTTTGTATTATGATATTTCAGCATAGTATCTGGAACCATTATAGGGGGCTATCCTATTAGCCCAGATGACGGCGTCCCCCCCTTCCAACCTAAAACCAGCACTTATCAGGTATTATGCTGAGGCATGCATAGCATAATCCCAGATAACCAGCTGCCAGAGCCTCAATGACACATCAGATGGGGGGATTTATCCCCAATCCCAAGTATGACCTTCAGTCATTAATCTCGATATCTGGCCATTTTTAATGGCCTAAATTGCACCTGGATGATTGGATACTGCCCTATTGGGGGGGGAGGGGGTAGCGATCCATTTTCGGCAGATCAAAACGGCTGGATATCGAGATTTCTGACCGATGGTCACTATCGCGGTATCCAATTAAAGCTCGTTTTGATTGGCTTGAAAACAGACCCAATCGCAATCGTGTGATAACACACGGGATCTGGGATATGCTCCCAATCCCATGTGTCATCACGGCTCCGGCAGGCCACTTATTGTGTATTATGCTTTGGGTGCCTCAGGGGGAGGAGCACCACATCGGGGCTATTTGGATGGCCTCCCGCGATACAATTACACTGCGGTTAATTGGATACCCCCTATAGTCTAAACCCTTCAATCACAAATATTATTGAAAATATTTTGATTCTGTCACACAGACGAATGTAACAAACATTTTCTTTTAAGAATTACAAATATCACAGCCTGGAGATATTAACAGCTGCTAGCAATTGTAGAACACTGAAAAACTGATTAACAGCAGCAGATAATCATGAACAATACCAATGAACAAACTGAGTTGGGCTAATTCTGGCTTAAATGTTGAAACCCTTAGATGTTCCTAAAAGTCATAAATCAAACCAGGAATGCTAGCATGTATATATGTATAGGACTAGATCAACTGATGCATTTTATTACAAAAATGTCCTGGCAGCTCCAACACTGTTTATATAAAATAATGTTGCTGGAGCTCTGTGTACCGTTTTGTACAGTTCCTGATGTGCACTGATATAGTGAACATTGGAAACCAAACCTGAAATTATAAAAAAAAAACAAATATTAATTGTTAGCATTACTTTAAAACAATTAAGACTAACTGTGCAGGAACTACTGTTTGCAAGTGCTGACGTTGGTATCAATTGTCTTGTACGCGATTCCCATGCCAAAACTCTGCAATAATAAATAACTCCAGGTGCTCAAGCGTCACAGTACACACCATCAGCAGGACACACTGTTCCCTACTCATGAAGTTACACTGTTTAGGACTGCAAACGTATCTTCTTATATCCTAGATAAAAGAAAATTATTAGATATCAATGAGAGGACCAGTCTAACGTGGGTCCATGAAATGGTTCAAAAGAGCCTTGGACTGTTCCCAGGTAGAAAAGAAATGTATGTGTATCGTTGGCTGCCCCTAAAGCTGATAAAATGATACTAAATATTCATGCTACATGATGACTGCGTTTGATAGATAAATGATACACATGCTAATGCATACCTCATACGCTTTAGACCTTTCAAATTGAGATGTGGTGTGTGTACCATCATATGAGCGCATGAGAAGGAAGCATGGCCATATCATATGCGTATGGCTGCATCCAAAGTGCTCAACCTCCGGCCCTTTCCACTAAAAAGACCTTTTCGACCCCACGCGACTCCGTACCCATTACTAGTACACATTTCTTAACGGTCCTGTAATCAAGACAAATACTGAAAAGCAGAGCGGCCCCACAAATCAGGACTGTTTTACCAACATGAGGACAGTTGGGAGGTATACCTGCGACTCTGTTTAGGAGGAAAGACTGTTTCTTAGGGAATGGAAATCACCCCATTCACTGTCACAATTGTCAGTCACTGATTATATGGCAAGACAGAGAACTGGTATCCACAGCAGACTTCGGCAGGAGATACTCAGAGACAGGCTCTAGTGTAGGATGAGCGGTTCTCTGGTCATCTTCTCTTGCGGAGCCATTATTCACATCTGCTGCTAAGGTTTTCCTGCTCTGATATCAATGCTTCTTCTATGTGCATATCAAAATCTAAACTGACCAGTGGAAAAATTGCCCACAGCAACTAATCAGCTTCTAGTTATCATTTATCTTCTATTTTTTATAAAATGATAGGAAGAATATGATTGGTTGCTATGCATAATGTCTCCACTTGTCTTTAGGTTTGAAATACCTCCCCTTAAATCTGGGCATACATTAAACAATGAACGGCAAGTTATTGGCAGATCGGGCCAATAACTGCAAATTTTATGGCAACGACCAAATAGTGAAGATTGGACGGTCGGACATTTGATCTCACAGTGTACCATATGCTATGCTAAAGTGGTCTATGAGCTAAAGTCCTATACACACTAGGTGATATTGTGAACAATATCGCTCAGAAAGGGCCTAGTATCTACACTTATCGTTAATGATGCGCGCTCCCGTGCATCGTTAACGCCCCCCACCCTCGTCTGAACATGTACAGACGAGGGAGCTCCTCATTAACGACAGCACAGCTTGGGCCAATATCGGCGGGGGCTCGGCTAGTGTGTATGAGGCTTTTGCCTTGGAGAGAGAAAAAGGGTGGAGATAAAAGTACCAGCCAACCAGCTCCTGCCATTTTTTCAAACACAACCTGCAACATGGTAATTAGGAGCTGAATGGCTGGTACTTTATCTCCATCCACTTTATCTCTCTCCAAGTTTTAGAAAATGTCTCTGAATAACTGCAAAATTCAAAAAACATTTTTTTTTTTTTCATTTGTACAATATCATAAAACAAATTTAAAAAGGAGGCATGTAAGACAGAAAACCAAAGGATTTGATTGTGGACTACAGACTGGATCAAGTAATAAACTGAGTGGATTACAGATTGTTAGCAATTTAAAAAAATATATTTGAGGTTATACGCTAGCACATAAACCTCTATGTACTAGAAGTTAACAAAAGATTTGTGGGCGTGGGGCGACCCAAAACTAGGACTGACATCGGAGTATCTTGGCAATGACATGTATTTGAAATGTAAAAGGCACAAAATTTACATGAGCATCATAGCACATTTACTATTTGCTGAATGGCACAACGTATTTTGGAATATTATACAAACTCACCTCAAAAGCATCACATAAAGGCAAGGCACGTCACTGCACCCTATTTATGGATTAAATAACTCACTTTACAAATGTTTTCACTCTGACAGATGTATTTAACTGAATCATAAAAGTGACTAGTTGCACAGTGTAAATACTTACAAGGGTTGTCACACAAGTACAAGACTTGTTCTCAATTTAGTATGTGACCCAATGTTCTTACTTTATTTACAGTTCTGTTAGCAGAAGCACATTCAGTGTAGTTGATAGTGGATGGCGGTCATTAGGTCAACCACGTTTGGTCAATATACATTAGGTCGACATGATCACTAGGTCAGCATGAGTTTCACAATTTTTCTCATTTTTTGACCTTTTTCATACTTAACGATCCACGTGGACTACAATTAGGAACGGTAACCTGTGCCGAGCACAGCGGTAGCAGAGCGAGGCATCGTGCCCAAATTTTGCTCGCCATGCGAGGGGACACTGTGCACTAATTGGGGCTCCCCATCACTTTTCGAAGTAAATACCCAAAAAAGTAAAAAATAAATAAATGAAAAGCATGTAAACCTTTTTCCATGTCGACCTAGTGATCATGTTGACCAAATGTGATCGACCCAAAGTATGTTGACCTAACTCATGTCGACCTAATGAACCACGCCCGTTGATAGTAGCCTACTGTAAAACATGCATTTCATTCCTAGCTTAGAATCAGGGTAACTATACATTTTGTGCAACTAAAAGTTAGTGCCGGGGAATCCGCCTTACCATTTTTCTTACTATTTCATAGTTTACCCCTGCACTTTGTAACAACTTTTGCTATGTGTGTGTTGGTTTCAGAAATGTACCTTGTCATTACAGTAGAAACCTGGAATTCTTCAAAATCAATATAATAAGGTTTGTTTTCAAACTAGAACAATGGGGCAGATGTATTAACCTGGAGAAGGTATAAGCACGTGATAAACCAGTGATAAGTACAAGGTAATAAAGGCACCAGCCAAATCAGCTCCAATATGTAAATTAAACAAGTTAGGAGCTGAATGGCTGGTGCCTTTATCACTGGTTTATCACTTCCTTATGCCTTCTCCAGGTTAATACATCTGCCCCAATATCTGCTATCAAAAGTGTACCTAAATTAGTATTGGGGGGGGGGGGGGGGGGGGGGGGGGGGGGGGGGGAGATGCATTTATCAATGCTCCATTTTTTCAACTCTAAAGTGGGGGCCCATGCATGATTTGCGGATTAAAATGTCTAGTTGTATCCCGGTCTGCTAGTCTTGGAACAGAAACATGAATGTATCGTTCATTATGTATAACACCTTCACCATGTTGAAGCCCGGAATTGCCTTGGCACTTTGAACACCTGTTTTGTCAGGTAAAAAGATGCTGGTCTCAGTTTGTTGCTCTGTGCCGACACAGTGAAGTGCATGCGGTACACTCATTCCATGCCTCATACATTCAGTAAAGTCTGATCATACGTGCACCTCTATGACAGAGCTGACTATTCTGCATTCCTTTCACTGTCAGCATGGAACTATTCTGAATGTTAGCTAAAATACTAGCACTAGTGCGACATCACCCTAATACCCCTTTCACATCTCCAATGCCGGATCCCACCCAGGAATTGGAAATGGGTCCTTACCGGGTGGGATCGGGCATTGGAACCTCTGCGCTGGCTTCCCAACCCGGCAATATGCCGGAGCCAGCAGCCGGGGTGGTGGCGGCACTGGGAGATGAGCTCACCTCCGCGCCGCCTCTCCCTATGTAGTAAATGGGCCCTGGTCGCATCAACCTGGGAACCCGTTAACACTGCCACTGAGCCAGTATTCAACACAGAAATAACCCTTCTTATTATCCGGGTTGAATTACCGTGTCAGGCAACCCGGGAATTCTCCAAGGCCCCTTTCGCATCCCACACTGACCGGTTTCGACCCGGCAATATGCCGCGTCAATAATAGGATTTTAATACCTACTGTAAATCCTTTTCTCTTAGTCCGTAGAGGATGCTGGGGATGCTTCAAGAACCATGAGGTATAGACTGGATCCGCAGGAGACATGGGCACTTTAAGACTTTAAAAGGGGTGTGAACTGGCTCCTCCCTCTATGTCCCTCCTCCAGACTCCAGTTATAGGAACTGTGCCCAGGGAGACGGACATTTCGAGGAAAAGGATTTATTTAATTTTTTAAACTAAGGTGAAATACATACCAGCTCACAACTCAAACACGCCGTACAACATGGCATTCAACAACAACGCATGCAACGGCATGACTAATATCAGCCACGGACTGACTGAACTCAACATGTGTGTAACCATAACCAAAAAACTGCAGATACAGCCCGCACTGGGACGGGCGCCTAGCATCCTCTACGGACTAAGAGAAAAGGATTTACCGGTAGGTATTAGAATCCTATTTTCTCATACGTCCTAGAGGATGCGTCAAGAACCATGGGGTTTATACTAAAGCTCTAGAATGGGCGGGAGAGTGCGGATGACTCTGCAGCACTGATGACCAAACAAGAGGTCCTCCTCAGCCAAGGTATCAAACTTGTAAAACTTCGCAAAAGTGTTTGATCCCGACCAAGTAGCAGCACGGCAAAGCTGTAATGCAGAGACCCCTCGGGCAGCCGCCCAGGATGAGCCCACCTTTCTGGTAAAATGGGCCTTCACGGATTTCAGTAACGGCAATCCTGCCGTAGAATGAGCCTGCTGAATCGTATTACAGATCCAGCGCGCAATAGTCTGCTTGGAAGCAGGAGCCCCAATCTTGTTGGGAGCCCACAGGACAAACAGAGCCTCTGTTTTCCTAATCTGCGCCGTTCTGGCGACATAGATTTTCAAAGCTCTGACCACATCGAGAGACTTAGATTCCGCCAAGGCGTCAGTAGCCACCGGCACCACAATAGGCTGGTTTATGTGAAACGATGAAACCACTTTTGGCAGTAATTGCCGACGAGTTTTCAACTCCGCTCTATCAGCATGGAAGATTAAATAGGGGCTTATGTGAGACAAAGCCGCCAACTCCGATACCCGCATTGCGGATGCCAAGGCCAACAACATGACTACTTTCCAAGTAAGGAATTTTAACTCAACCTTACGCAAAGGTTCAAGCCAATGAGACTGCAGGAACTGCAACACCACATTCAGATCCCATGGTGCCACCGGAGGTAACGGGAGGTTGGATGTGTAGTACGCCTTTCACGAAGGTCTGAACTTCTGGAAGGGAGGCCAATTCTTTATGAAAGAAAATTGATAAAGCCGAAATTTGTACTTTAATTGAGCCCAACTTTAGGCCCGCATCCACAACTGCTTGCAAAAAATGGAGCAAACGCCTCAGCTGAAATTCCTCCGTAGGAGCCTGCTTGGATTCACACCAAGACACTTATTTCCTCCAAATACGGTGGTAATGCTTTGCCGTTACTTCTTTTCTAGCTTGAAGAAGTGTGGGAATGACTTCACAGGGAATACCCTTCCGGTCTAGGATTTGGCGTTCAACCGCCATGCCGTCAAACGCAGCCGCGGTAAGTCTTGATACACGCACGGTCCTTGTTCTAACAGGTCCACCCAAAGAGGAAGAGGCCAGGGATCTTCTATGAGCAATTCCTGAAGATCTGGATACCAGGCCCTCCTTGGCCAATCCGGAACAATGAGTATCGCCTGAACCCTTGTTCTTCTTATCACCTTTGGAATGAGTGGAAGTGGAGGGAACACATATACCGACGGAAACACCCACGGTGTCACTAGGGCGTCCACCGCTATAGCTTGCGGGTCCCTTGACCTGGAACAATATCTCTGAAGTTTCTTGTTGAGGCGGGACGCCATCATGTCTATTTGAGGAATTCCCCAACGACTTGTCACTTCTGCAAAGACCTCTTGATGAAGACCCCACTCTCCTGGATGGAGATCGTGTCTGCTGAGGAAGTCTGCTTCCCAGTTGTCCACTCCTGGAATGAAGACCGCTGTTTGTTTCAGAATCTGTTTTACCATGTTCTGTATTTCCAGAGCCTTTTCCACTGGAAGAAAAATTCTCTGTAATTCTGTATCCAGAATCATACCCAGGAACGACAGCCGTGTCGTCGGAACCAATTGTGATTTTGGCAAGTTTAGGAGCCAACCATGTTGTTGCAGAATCATCAGAGAGAGTGCAACGTTTTTTAGCAATTGTGCCTTGGATCTCGCCTTTATGAGGAGATCATCCAAGTATGAGATAATTGCGACTCCCTGCTTGCGCAGGAGAACCATAATTTCCGCCATAACCTTGGTGAAAATCTTCGGAGCCATAGAAAAACCAAACGGCAACGTCTGAAATTGGTAATGACAATCCTGAACAGCAAACCTCAGGTAAGCCTGATGCGGAGGATATATGGGGACGTCTAAGTAGGCATCCTTTATGTCGACCGACACCATAAAATCCCCCTCCTCCAGACTGGAGATCACTGCTCGGAGAGATTCCATCTTGAATTAGAATTTTCTTTAGAAAGAAATTGAGGGATTTTAGGTTCAGAATCGGTCTGACCGAGCCATCCGGCTTCGGTACCACGAACAGACTCGAATAAAAATCCTCCCCCTGTTGTGATGGGGGTACCGTGAAAATGACTTGATTTTGACACAGCTTTAGTATCGCAGCGCATACAACCTCCCTTTCTGGAAGAGAAGCTGGCAAGGCCGATTTGAAAAAACGGTGAGGGGGCACGTCTTGAAACTCTAATTTGTACCCTTGGTCTACTATTTCTAATATCCAAGGATCCAGGTCCGAGAGAAGCCAGACCTGACTGAAGAGTTTGAGACGCGCCCCCACTGGTGCGGACTCCCGCAGAGGAGCCCCAGCGTCATGCGGTGGATTTGGTAGAAGCCGGAGAGGACTTCTGTTCTTGGGAACTTGCCACAGCCTGTGACCTTTTTCCCCTTCCTCTTGCAGCAAGGAAGGAGGATCCTCGTCCTTTGTATTTATTGGCCCGAAAGGACTGCATCTGATAGTGGGGCGTTTTCTTTTGTTGCGCAGGAACAAAAGGTAAAAATGACGACTTACCCGCGGTAGCCGTAGATACCAGGTCAGTGAGGCCGTCACCAAACAAGACACTACCGTTAAACGGCAGAGACTCCATAGCCTTCTTCGAGTCAGCATCAGCATTCCATTGATGAATCCACAATGCCCTCCTGGCCGAGACTGCCATGGCATTGGCCCTTGATCCTAAAAGGCCAATATCCCCTGCAGCTACTTTTAAATATGCTGCAGCGTTCCTGATATGACCCAGAGTCAAAAGCACGCTATCCCTGTCCAGGGTATCTATCTCAGATGACAAGTTATCTGCCCACTTTTCAATAGCGCTACTCACCCATGCCGAAGCAACGGCAGGCCTGAGTAGCGAACCTGTAGTGACATAAATGGATTTTAGTGTATTTTCCTGCTTACGATCCGCAGGATCCTTTAGGGCTGCCGTGTCAGGAGACGGAAGCGCCACCTTCTTGGACAGACACGACAGAGCTTTGTCCACCGTGGGGGTTGACTCACACTTTTCCCTGTCCCCAGAGGGGAACGGATATGCACAAAAAAAACAAGTGTTTCCGCACAGGTACCATGCGACTCAAACCCCCATAAATATAATAATCTCAAGATGAGAGTATATCTAGGAAAAGGGAGGTGTGCTACCAACTACCTAGGAAGCGTGTATTGTATCAAAGAGAAAAAAGAAAGTTAGTATTATGGTGCACTAGGTCGCAAAATGCAAGTCTATGAACTAGACAATAATCATTAAAACTTAACTTTTAATAGTTGTGAATGAATGTAAAAAACCCCACCTAACAAATAAAAAGCGAAATATTAAAAGAGAGAAAGATGACAAATGAAATATTAAAATCTAGCGCTGGGATGTCTGTAGTGACTCCTGCTATCAATCAGTAGTAGATCTAAATATCAATCTATCTGCTGTGATTGGAAAATGGTCTTATAATGTCTCTCAGTCACCAATTCTATTATCATATGGTCCCCTCAAGGTGACCGTTCACTGATCACGTGTTCTATCGGTACTAAATTATGTAGATATAAGGTGATCTATCATTGGTCTTAAATGTGGAACCTGCTCTCATCACTGAACGAATAGATTGGACAGTATGTAATCTTATCTTAATAGTGTTCTAACTGTCCACTATGAGGGTAATTCCAAGTTGATCGCAACAGCAAGAAAGTTAGCAATTGGGCAAAACCATGTGCACTGCAGGGGAGGCAGATATAACATGTGCAGAGAGAGTTAGATTTGGGTGGGTTATTTTATTTCTGTGCAGGGTAAATACTGGCTGCTTTATTGTTACACTGCAAATTAGATTGCAGATTGAACACACCACACCCAAATCTAACTCTCTCTGCACATGTTATATCTGCCCCCCCTGTAGTGCAAATGGTTTTGCCCAATTGCTAAAAAATTTCCTGCTGCGATCAACTTGGAATTACCCCCTATGTTCAGTAGTTTCCTTCCCACCTATACTCATAAGCGGCTGGAGGGATGCATTAAATTATGTTCAATCCCACTCTATTGTGAGTAATAAAATGAGGTACTAACGGTATTGCAATAATATGGCTAATAATAAGAATTTACTCACCGGTAATTCTATTTCTCGTAGTCCGTAGTGGATGCTGGGGACTCAGTCAGGACCATGGGGAACAGCGGCTCCGCAGGAGACAGGGCACAAAATTTAAAAGTTTAACCACTAGGTGGTGTGCACTGGCTCCTCCCCCCATGACCCTCCTCCAAGCCCCAGTTAGGATACTGTGCCCGGACGAGCGTACACAATAAGGAAGGATTTTGAATCCCGGGTAAGACTCATACCAGCCACACCGTACAACTTGTGATCTGAACCCAGTTAACAGTATGATAACGTAGGAGCCTCTGAAAAGATGGCTCACAACAATAAACCCGATTTTTTTTGTAACAATAACTATGTACAAGTATTGCAGACAATCCGCACTTGGGATGGGCGCCCAGCATCCACTACGGACTACGAGAAATAGAATTACCGGTGAGTAAATTCTTATTTTCTCTGACGTCCTAGTGGATGCTGGGGACTCCGTCAGGACCATGGGGATTATACCAAAGCTCCCAAACGGGCGGGAGAGTGCGGATGACTCTGCAGCACCGAATGAGAGAACTCCAGGTCCTCCTTAGCCAGGGTATCAAATTTGTAGAATTTTACAAACGTGTTCTCCCCTGACCACGTAGCTGCTCGGCAGAGTTGTAATGCCGAGACCCCTCGGGCAGCCGCCCAAGATGAGCCCACCTTCCTTGTGGAGTGGGCATTGACAGATTTAGGCTGTGGCAGGCCTGCCACAGAATGTGCCAGTTGAATTGTGCTACAAATCCAACGAGCAATCGTCTGCTTAGAAGCAGGAGCACCCAGCTTGTTGGGTGCATACAGTATAAACAGCGAGTCAGATTTTCTGACTCCAGCCGTCCTTGAAATATATATTTTCAATGCTCTGACAACGTCCAGCAACTTGGAATCCTCCAAATCGCTAGTAGCCGCAGGCACCACAATAGGCTGGTTCAGGTGAAACGCTGATACCACCTTAGGCAGAAAATGAGGACGCGTCCTCAATTCTGCCCTGTCCGAATGGAAAATCAGATATGGGCTTTTATACGATAAAGCCGCCAATTCCGACACTCTCCTGGCTGAAGCCAGGGCCAGTAGCATGGTTACTTTCCATGTAAGATATTTCAAATCTACCGATTTGAGTGGCTCAAACCAATGGGATTTGAGAAAATCCAAAACTACATTGAGATCCCACGGTGCCACTGGGGGCACAACCGGGGGCTGTATATGTAGTACTCCTTTTACAAAAGTCTGGACTTCAGGAACTGAAGCCAATTCTTTCTGGAAGAAAATCGACAGGCCGAAATTTGAACCTTAATGGACCCTAATTTGAGGCCCATAGATAATCCTGTTTGCAGGAAATGTAGGAATCGACCCAGTTGAAATTCCTCTGTCGGGGCCTTCCTGGCCTCACACCATGCAACATATTTTCTCCAAATGCGGTGATAATGTTGTGCAGTCATCTCCTTCCTGGCTTTGACCAGGGTAGGGATGACTTCTTCCGGAATGCCTTTTTCCCTTAGGATCCGGCGTTCAACCGCCATGCCGTCAAACGCAGCCGCGGTAAGTCTTGGAATAGACACGGTCCCTGCTGAAGCAGATCCCTTCTTAGAGGTAGAGGCCACGGATCTTCCGTGAGCATCTCCTGAAGTTCCGGGTACCAAGTCCTTCTTGGCCAGTCCGGAGCCACTAGTATCGTTCTTACTCCCCTTTGCCGTATAATTCTCAGTACCTTGGGTATGAGAGGCAGAGGAGGGAACACATACACTGACTGGTACACCCATGGTGTTACCAGAGCGTCCACAGCTATTGCCTGAGGGTCTCTTGACCTGGCGCAATACCTGTCCAGTTTTTTGTTGAGGCGGGACGCCATCATGTCCACCATTGGTCTTTCCCAATGGACTACAATCATGTGGAAGACTTCTGGATGAAGTCCCCACTCTCCCGGGTGAAGATCGTGTCTGCTGAGGAAGTCTGCTTCCCAGTTGTCCACTCCCGGGATGAACACTGCTGACAGTGCTATCACATGATTTTCCGCCCAGCGAAGAATCCTTGCAGCTTCTGCCATTGCCCTCCTGCTTCTTGTGCCGCCCTGTCTGTTTACGTGGGCGACTGCCGTGATGTTGTCCGACTGGATCAACACCGGCTGACCCTGAAGCAGAGGTTTTGCCAGGCTTAGAGCATTGTAGATTGCTCTTAGTTCCAGTATATTTATGTGAAGAGACGTTTCCAGGCTTGACCACACGCCCTGGAAGTTTCTTCCTTGTGTGACCGCTCCCCAGCCTCTCAGGCTGGCATCCGTGGTCACTAGGACCCAGTTCTGTATGCCGAATCTGCGGCCCTCTAACAGATGAGCACTCTGCAACCACCATAGCAGAGAGACCCTTGTCCTTGTCGACAATTTTATCCGCTGATGCATCTGCAGATGCGATCCGGACCATTTGTCTAGCAGATCCCACTGAAAAATTCGTGCATGGAATCTGCCGAATGGAATCGCTTCGTAAGAAGCCACCATTTTTCCCAGGACTCTTGTGCATTGATGCACAGACACTGTCCCTGGTTTTAGGAGGTTCCTGACGAGTTCGGATAACTCCCTGGCTTTCTCCTCCGGAAGAAATACCTTTTTCTGAACAGTGTCCAGAATCATCCCTAGGAACAGCAGACGTGTCGTCGGGATTTTGGAAAATTCAGAATCCACCCGTGCTGTTGGAGCACTACTTGAGTTAGTGCTACTCCGACCTCCAGCTGTTCTCTGGATCTTGCCCTTATCAGGAGATCGTCCAAGTAAGGGATAATCAATAAGCCTTCTCTTCGAAGAAGGATCATCATTTCGGCCATTACCTTGGTAAAGACCCTGGGTGCCGTGGACAATCCAAACGGCAGCGTCTGAAACTGATGACAGTTTTGTACCACGAACCTGAGGTACCCTTGGTGTGAAGGGCAAATTGGGACATGAAGGTAAGCATCCTTGATGTCCAAGGACACCATAAAATCCCCTTCTTCCAGATTCGCTATCACTGCTCTGAGTGACTCCATCTTGAACTTGAATTTTTGTATGTACAGGTTCAGAGATTTCAGATTTAGAATAGGTCTTACCGAGCCGTCCGGCTTCGGTACCACAAATAGCGTGGAGTAATACCCCTTTCCCTGTTGTAGAAGGGGTACCTTGATTATCACCTGCTGAGAATACAGCTTGTGAATGGCTTCCAATACCGTCGCCCTGTCTGAGGGAGACGTTGGCAAAGCAGATTTTAGGAACCGGCGAGGGGGAGACTTCTCGAATTCCAACCTGTAACCCTGAGATACTACCTGCAGGATCCAGGGGTCCACCTGCGAGTGAGCCCACTGTGCGCTGAAATTCTTGAGGCGACCCCCCACCGCCCCTGAGTCCGCTTGTAAGGTCCCAGCGTCATGCTGAGGCCTTTGCAGAAGCCGGGGAGGACTTCTGCTCCTGGGAAGGGGCTGCTTGCTGCAGTCTCTTACCCTTTCCTTTGCCTCGGGGCAAATATGAATGTCCTTTTGCTCGCTTGTTCTTATAGGAACGAAAGGACTGCGGCTGAAAAGACTGCGTCTTTTTCTGCTGGGAGGGGACTTGAGGTAAAAAGGTGGACTTCCCAGCTGTTGCCGTGGCTACCAAATCCGATAGACCGACCCCAAATAATTCCTCCCCTTTATACGGCAATACTTCCATATGCCGTTTGGAATCCGCATCGCCTGACCACTGTCGTGTCCATAGACTTCTTCTGGCAGATATGGACATCGCACTTACTCTTGATGCCAGAGTGCAGATATCCCTCTGTGCATCTCGCATATAAAGGAATGCATCCTTTAATTGCTCTATAGTCAATAAAATACTGTCCCTATCCAGGGTATCAATATTTTCAGTCAGGGAATCCGACCAAGCCACCCTAGCACTGCACATCCAGGCTGAGGCGATTGTTGGTCGCAGTATAACACCAGTATGTGTGTATATACTTTTTAGAGCATTTTCCAGCCTCCTATCAGCTGGATCCTTGAGGGCGGCCGTATCAGGAGACGGTAACGCCACTTGTTTGGATAAACGTGTGAGCGCCTTGTCCACCCTAGGGGGTGTTTCCCAGCGCGCCCTAACCTCTGGCGGGAAAGGGTATAACGCCAATAACTTCTTTGAAATTAGCAGTTTTTTATCAGGGGTAACCCACGCTTCATCACACACGTCATTCAATTCCTCTGATTCAGGAAAAACTACAGGTAGTTTTTTCAGACCCCACATAATACCCCTTTTTGTGGTACTTGCAGTATCAGAGATATGCAAAGCCTCCTTCATTGCCGTGATCATATAACGTGTGGCCCTACTGGAAAATACGTTCGTTTCTTCACCGTCGACACTAGATTCGGTGTCCGTGTCTGGGTCTGTGTCGACCGACTGAGGCAAAAGGCGTTTTACAGCCCCTGACGGTGTTTGAGACGCCTGTACAGGTACTAACTGGTTTGCCGGTCGTCTCATGTCGTCAACCGACTTTTGCAGCGTGCTGACATTATCACGTAATTCCATAAACAAAGCCATCCATTCCGGTGTCGACTCCCTAGGGGGTGACATCACCATTACCGGCAATTGCTCCGCCTCCACACCAACATCGTCCTCATACATGTCGACACACACGTACCGACACACAGCAGACACACAGGGAATGCTCTGATAGAAGACAGGACCCCACTAGCCCTTTGGGGAGACAGAGGGAGAGTTTGCCAGCACACACCAAAGCGCTATAATTATATAGGAACAACCTTATATAAGTGTTGTTTCCTTATAGCTGCTTAAATATATATAATATCGCCAAAAAATGCCCCCCCTCTCTGTTTTTTACCCTGTTTCTGTAGTGCAGTGCAGGGGAGAGCCTGGGAGCCTTCCTAGCAGCGGAGCTGTGTAGGAAAATGGCGCTGTGTGCTGAGGAGATAGGCCCCGCCCCCTATTCCGGCGGGCTCTTCTCCCGGTTTTTCTGAGACCTGGCAGGGGTGAAATACATCCATATAGCCTCATGGACTATATGTGATGTATTCTTTTTAGCCAGAAAGGTATTAACATTGCTGCCCAGGGCGCCCCCCCCAGCGCCCTGCACCCTCAGTGACCGCCGGTGTGAAGTGTGCCTGAGCGCAATGGCGCACAGCTGCAGTGCTGTGCGCTACCTCATGAAGACTGAAAAGCCTTCAGCCGCCGGTTTCTGGACCTCTTCTTACTTCGGCATCTGCAAGGGGGTCGGCGGCGCGGCTCCGGTGACCCATCCAGGCTGTACCTGTGATCGTCCCTCTGGAGCTAGTGTCCAGTAGCCTAAGAAGCAAATCCATCCTGCACGCAGGTGAGTTCACTTCTTCTCCCCTAGGTCCCTCATTGCAGTGAGCCTGTTGCCAGCAGGACTCACTGAAAATAATAAAACTATCAAAACTTTTACTCTAAGCAGCTCTTTAGGAGAGCCACCTAGATTGCACCATGCTCGGACGGGCACAAAAACCTAACTGGGGCTTGGAGGAGGGTCATGGGGGGAGGAGCCAGTGCACACCACCTAGTGGTCAAACTTTTACATTTTGTGCCCTGTCTCCTGCGGAGCCGCTGTTCCCCATGGTCCTGACGGAGTCCCCAGCATCCAGTAGGACGTCAGAGAAAATACATTCTTCAATACGCCAATAATATACAGAGTCTACTGTTGGACATGGTGCATAACTTTAGTAGTGATTGTTACTTATCTTGTAAGCATATAGGGTTAAATTTATTCCCCGTAATTGCCTTGGTGAGTATGTAACCTGCCTCTAAGTACCACTAGCAGCTGAAATAATTGAGTAACCAAACAAGACATTGTAGCAATATTATGAAATTGTAACAAGTTACATGTTCTTCTGTGTATTCATGACATGTAAAGTCTCATATTGGACACACTTCAAGGGTGTAGTAATGAATTCCCTATCTGGTAGGTATCCTGGATTAACTAGATTCCCAGTCACTGCTTTAGTAGGTGTATAACCTCCTTATTAGCGCTATTGACAGTTATGGTGTTCGAATATAATTATCATATAGTAAGTAAGGACTCAGATGTCACGTCCTAATTCAACATTAATATGGATACTAACACAAATCGTGTGTCCATAAGCTGTTAGTTCGTGCGCTGTACAAAAAGTGTACAGCTACATAACAGTCGTGTGAATACCGGCCTGAATCATGTGTCCATAAACTGTTAATCAGTACGCTATGCAGGGAATGTATATACACACTTATATCCCTGTTTGTGTGACCCAAGACAATGTACTGAAATTACCGTTGAATACCAGCATAAATCATGTGTCCACAAGCTGTTAATTAGTGCACTGTGCAGGGAATGTATCTACGCAATGATATCCCTGTTTGTGTGACCAAAGACAATATACTGAAATCACTGTTAGCAAAGTTGTACACTAGAATGTATACAAATTATAACCTAAATAGCGCTACACGTGCCCTAAATACTTTACCAAATATAGGAGGTCAGGAATTGAGAGCACACATCATAGTGGGGACGCTGTTATATAATTAGAGTTTATCCATTATATATGACAATCTATTAGCTATGAATTAGTGTAACATCCATCATTTATTTCACAGTGTTAGCAGGAGCGTCTGCAGGGCTACCAGCGCTTTACTCCAATGCGCATTTCGCCCGTAGCTTAGTCATGGAGCCAGAACGGATATGCCACTGGAATTCTTTTGGGAACATGTACCTTCTTTTCAGGATTTTCCCAAGCCTTTTCAAGAAGAGCATTCAGTTCATGAGAGGGAGGAAACGTTACCTCAGGTTTCTTTCCTTTAAACATACAGACCCTTGTATCAGGAACAGCAGGGTCCTCAGTGATATGTAATACGTCTTATTGCCACAATCATGTACTGAATGCTCTTAGCCAGTTTCAATCTGGCATCACTATAGTCGACACTGGAATCAGAGTCCGTGTCGGTATCTGTATCTGCTATCTGGGTAAATGCACGTTTCTGTGACCGCGAAGGGGTCTGAGCTTGTGACAATGCATCCTCCATGGATTTCCTCCATGTCTGGTTCTTAGACTCAGATTTATCTAACCTCTTAGTCAACCGAGCCACATTAACATTCAAAACACTCAACATATTTACCCATTCAGCAGTCGGCGGTGCCGACACGGTCACTCCCACCGCTTTTTCTGTCCCCACTCCGGCTTCCTCCTGGGAAGAGCACTCAGCCTCAGACATGTCGACACCCACAATCACACTGGGCTATAGGGGACAGACCCACAGCAAAGCCTGTTAGAGAGACCCAGAGGGAGTTTGCCAGCTCACAGCCCAGTGCCTATCCCCGTACTGAAACTTTATATACAATGCCTCAGACCTATTAGCGCTTTTATAACAAGGATAATAGCACCAAATCTACTGTGCCCCCCCACCGTTTTGCACCCCGTTACTTGTACAGCAGTGTGGAGGTCAGGGCCAGCGTCTCTGCAGCTTCTGTGAAGAGAAAATGGCGCTGGTCAGAGCTGTCAGGGCTAAGCCACGTCCCCTCACCAGCGCGCTTCAGTCCCGCTCATTTTAACATTTTTATACTGGTGGGGGTCTATATTGAGTGTTTAGGCACTTTTCATATAACTTTTGCCAGTTACTTTCAGGTCCACATGCTGCCCAGGGCGCCCCCCCCCCCCTGCGACCTGTCAGTGCCGCTGTGTGTTTGGGAGCATGGCGCGCAGTGCGACCGCTGCACGGTACCTCAAGACCTGAAGTCTTCTGCCGTCACTGAAGTCTCGTTTCTTCTTTTACTCACCAGGCTTCTTTTTTCTGGCTCTGCAAGAAGGGGGGGGGACGGCGTGGCTCCGGGAACGAGCAGCTAGGCGTACCAAGTAATTGAACCCTCTGGAGCTAATGGTGTCCAGTAGCCTAAGAAGCAGAGCCTTTGAACTCACAGAAGTAAGTCTGCTTCTCTCCCCTCAGTCCCACGATGCAGGGAGCCTGTTGCCAGCAGGTCTCCCTGAAAATAATAAACCTAACAAAAAGTATTTTTCTGAGAAACTCTGGAGAGCTCCTCAGTGTGCATCCAGTCTCACTGGGCACAGCATCTAACTGGAGTCTGGAGGAGGGGCATAGAGGGAGGAGCCAGTTCACGCCCCTTTTAAAGTCTTAAAGTGCCCATGTCTCCTGCGGATCCTCTAGGACGTATGAGAAAACGGGTTACTTTTGCGATGTGAAAGGGGTATTCGGGTCCAATTTATCAATTCTCATTTGTAGTGCGATCTGGGTACGTAATTAGGGCTCAAAAATCACACTGCAACAAGAGATTATACTGATGGAATGTATGAATGAACAGACACAAGGGCTCAGAAAGGAGCCTGCCCTGCAATGTGGTCACTCCTGTGCATGCACAGTCCACTGACAACACATGTATGGCAGAAATTGTTATGGAGGGTTCCACAGGAACCACCTCTCTGATTCGTGAATTGTAGTCCATAGGCCAGTGGTTCCCAAACTGGGTGCCGTGGCACTTGCAGATATTGGTGGTCCAGGATCAATTCAAATTATTTATGGTCAATGTAATATTCAGAACCAGTGCTTGTGGCTTCCAATCATAAAATATGTGGACAAACTAAAGTGAATCCTGTCCCTCACCACATTACCGACTGTAAGAAACATTCGGCCTAGCGGTGCTATAAAAACAATTCTGATATTCTAGGGTGCAGCAATTCAAAAAGGTTTGGGAACCACTGTCATAGGTAGTAGAAGCACAACGTCTTTAGATGGTGTTAGCTGTGGGGGTCAAGCTAAATAAATCTGAAAGCATCACATCCCGCACAGACACTTATGGGGGCAGTGGCTGCTGTTGGAAATCGAGTGACCATATGTTGCAGTCACTGCATCATACATTTGGGGGTATCCCCCGAGCATCGGGTCTATGCTGCGAAGGAGTATACCATGCTGTATTCGGCAGTAAAGCATGAGTATTGAGGTCTTCTGGTTGATCCTGCAACAGGGCGAACCAAAAAGACATCGCTAATAACCATGAGAACGCACAAATCATGGGTACACACATATTTGGCCCGACAACCGCACAACATGTCAACGTGATTTTAATCAGCAATTTTATTTTATATATACATACTAGTGAACTGTAGGGAAAAGGAACTTTCCAATATCTCAAATATAATAGTAAGGATTTGAATACATTAGTGATTGTGACAAGCTGCCCATCATATTGCTAGTGTTAATGTCCCCAGTGACTGCAGAATTCTGCAGCCCAGAGACTGGTTGCTAAGTAAACTGACAACTGATCTCAAGGATTCCTTCACTTGGAACGCTTTCTTCAGCTTTAGATACTGTATGCAGCCATGAATATTAGATTAGCTGGATAATACCCCTTTCACACTGCCATAAATAGTCCAGGTTATTGCACGTGAACGCCTAGCAACCCAGGATATAGTGCATTGCGAAAGCACCCTGTTGAAATTACCTGGGTCACGCAAACCAGCATTTTAACCCAGGTAGCCAGAAGGGTTCAACCCGACTCAAAGTGCAGTGTGAATGGGTAAGCCATGTTGATGCAACCTGGGACCCATTCACACCATAGGAAGAGCCGGCACTTCTCATCTCCAAGCACCAGGTCAGGTAGTGTCAGCGGTAACGTCACCAATCTGGCAATAAGCCAGGTCAGGCTGCCAGTCTGAAAGGGGTCTCAGCAAGGACCAGTGTACAAAATCCAGGCACGACCCAAGAATGCAGTCTGAAAGGGGTATAACTGAATACATGGTCTACTGTCTATAAAACAGTGTCACATGCTGTAAAATGATGAGCAAGGATAGGAAGTTTCTCATAGCATTATCACTCAGCAATACAATCCCACAAAATAGAATGTTAGCAAAATAAATGTACTTTCAGCATAATGTCCAACGTTTAGCTTAAACATATGTTCCATACAAAATGTAGCCCTGGAACCATCTGTGAATGAATGAGACTATGCTAGGTCACAATCAGTGCAGTGTCTGCAGACAAGTACTGTAACTGCACATCAGTTCCCACTCAGCACTGTACAGCTAAGGTGCTGCTGTGTTCTGTAAAATAGTTACACATTCCAAATCGGTTATGGATAAACAGGTTGACCTGACTTAAGCTAGGTACACACTATACAATTATCTGGCAGATCTAGCTGGTTGGAATGGAAATCTGGTAATGGATGAGCGCAAATGACAATCGACCATTTGCTCCCAAACACTGCAAACAGGACAAAAACAGTTCTTCATACACGTTGGTTAAACTTGCGTTTAACCAAATTTGTCTGAACAACAGGTTTTGTTTGTTTTCCAGTGTTTGGGAGCAAATGGCCGATTGTCATTTGCGCTCATCCATTACCAGATTTTCATTACAACCAGCCAGATAATTGTATAATGTGTACCTAGCTTTAGGTTGACAGTCAATAGGTCAACCACTATTGGTTAACGTTGACCATGCATGAAAATGATCGCCATTGCATTTTTATACTTTTTTGGTGTTGTTTTCTGCATAACATGACCAGGAACCCAGGGCCGTCTTAACAGCAGTGTAGGCCCCTGTGCACAGCAATGCACTGGGCACCCTACCCATCCTCCAGCGGTAGGGGTGAGGGGTGCTATCAGCGGCAGCTTTGATGTCCCAAAGGCGGTAGGGGGTGTTCTATCCTCTGCTCAAATTTAGAACCTGGAGCAGTAATTTCTGCTAAATTGCTAAACTGTAGAAGGGGGCATTGGGCTGAATGAAAAAGCCCTGGTACATGACTTTCAGGGTGGTAGGGGGTGTTTAATACGTAGAAGGGGTGGATAGTGGAGTGGGCTTAATATTCATCATTTTCCGGTGGGAGGGCAGTTTGCTTGACTCCAGATATCTCAAGGTCCTGAAAATATATTTCTTAGCTTTGAACAGGATAAAAAAAAACTAGAGAGTTCCACCTTTCAGAAGGTTCTGGGGACTTGGGGGATCAGAGTTCAGGAGCTAGAGCAATTCACCAACTAAAATCCAAAACATATTAGGCGTGTGGAGCTGGAGCAGAGACCAGATGCTTGAAGGCCGATATCTCTGGTTCTGGGAATATAGTAAAGACAAGCTGCCAGTCTCCACCAAAAGGGGAGTCTCTTAAACCCTCAGAAAAACTAAGTCAGACAGAACCCGAGATATCCGGTTGGGAAGAGCAATTAACAGGCTTCGATGGGGCCACGGCGCCGATTTACAAAAATCTGGTACCCCTGGAAAGAGGGGTCCCTCAGCTATCAGCCTCGGGCCCTTATACTCCTGGAGCCCTTGGGCAAGAGCCCACTGAGACAATACGAATAGACTGCCCTGCAGGAACCCCAATGAGTGTACTGTGTCCCCTTGCATGATGAGCGGCCTCGCTGTTTTTATTTTTTTAAATAAAAGCCATGTCGACATTTTCATGTGTTGACCTGTCTAATATCAACCATCTTAACGTGTCAACCTATTTCCTGTGTCAACCATGTCAATGCCGACAAATAGTGGTCGGCATTGCCTGTTGCCGAATCAGACCTACCATCCGGATACCTTCCAAATAATAGTTTTTTCTTAATATCATCCATAGTCTCAGAAACATGGGGATATGTAAAAGTATATAAGTACAATAATACTTTTCTTGTAGAACACACGGCAAGAAGTGACAAGGATGCTGCAGCGCGGCGTATACTGACCGTATTGTAGAACTCGGCTATAGAGGGGACAATCTTGTAGTTGTCCTCGCACCAGTCCACCTCAGAGCTGCCCGCCTGCAGCTGGTCCCATATCCTCAGTGATGCCATGGCGGCGGCGGCGGCAGCAGAGTGCGGACTCCTGAGTACTGATGGGCAGAAGCAGCGGAAGAGGGCTGAGAGAAGGCAGACGCCGGCTGTGCTCCTGGGCAAGGGCTGCGGCGGGTGTGGGGAGCCGGTGCCCGGGGAGAGCACAGCGCCGTGCAGCAGGTGGCACTAGCTCAGCGCTATATAGATTGATCGCGCTGCTGGGGCCCCGACACTGGTCACAGCGGTCTCGGCTCTGCTGGCTGTATATGGCTGGGTCCTGTGATGGAGAACGCCGCTTGTACCATCAGCCAGAGTCAGCAGCTTCCCCGGGTTCTGCTGCACTGAGGGGATGACGACGGGGAGCACCGGGAGCAAGGCGGCAACAGCAAGGTGTGGGTCTCCTCAGGGCTTATACACGCTGTTGTTGCCCCCGGTCATCTGTCCGATTCTGCAGCTGCTGATGACAATTAAAATTAAATCCGACCAGCGCCTCCCCGTGGGTGGTGCGGGCGACGCACATGATCAGCACGGGGTGTTTGTTATTGTCGTCCTCAGGCTCCGCCTCTGCCCGGCTGCTGCGTGTGCGTGTGTACTGTGCAGAGTGTGTAGTGCATTGTACTGTGTGCGCACTGTGTGTACTGTACTAGCTGAGCAGGAAGCGGCACACAGTGACATCGGGATATGGCGTCTGTCTGTCCCCATCCTGCCCCCCCCCATCTTGTCCTATACTCACCGTCACAGATATAGTGACATGCACGATCATCTGAGTCTGAGGGGCCGCCTGGCCATTAGAGACCAGACCACTTATTAAAAAGCCTGGCCGAGAGCCTGTCAGCTCAATGAAGTTCTTATTTGTTTTCTCTGACGTCCTAGTGGATGCTGGGGACTCCGTAAGGACCATGGGGAATAGACGGCTCCGCAGGAGACTGGGCACATCTAAAGAAAGATTTAGGTCTATCTGGTGTGCACTGGCTCCTCCCCCTATGACC